>NW_010321844.1:0-19575 GCF_000700745.2 Antrostomus carolinensis
TTGTTTAGGCCGATGGTTGTCTTTTGTTTAGCTCAATGGCTTCTCTTCATGGTTCTTTCCTCCATCTTGTTTTCAAAACCAGTTTTTCCCTCATAAATACTGATTCGAAAAGGTGTTTCTCTATTGCTGATTGGCTTAGCCTGGGCTGGAGGTGGGTCTGCCTTGAAGCCAGGGAAGCTTCTCACAGGGGCCATCAATGCAGCCCCTTCCCCCACTACCAAACATGACTTCCCCGCACAAAAATCCAACACGTGTATATAACATAGAATAACACGACTCTACACTTTTCTCCTTACCTTTCATATACATTACCTAACTTCTCCAATTTTGTCTCTAATGAGGTCACCTACAATAGTTTGGATTTGGTGAGCTTGTTTTATATGCTTAAGCACAATAAAACAAAAGGAATTTTCTCTCTTGTCTGTATCTATTTAAATTAAAAGAATCTGATAGATAACCAAAGCTCTTTACAGATGAATAGCTATGGAATTCAGACTGAAATGAAGAAAATTCAATAGCTATCCAGTCTGCATTGAAAGAAATGGTATTTTGTAACTAACCCATTTGCCTTGAACTCTAACGCTTCTGCAAGGAGTTCTACGGAAATATAATAGCTATTTATTCTATTAATTTCAACAGAATTACAGTAAGAAGTAATGAAAAGCAGAGAGTGCACATCTAATACTATTTTTACTTTTTATTTTAAAGAGCATATTTTTACAAGTATTGAAAAGCAATTTGGTCTAAAGGAAAAGCTAATTATTTTTTTTTCATGTTCACATTAGGGATCTTCAGTGCTTGTAATAATACTTTTATACCTGAAGGTCTTGCAGTCTACCCTGAGCTCTACTCTGAACTGGAGGAAAAAATTTCAGAAAATCTGTCCTCCTTCCCTCAAAAAATTATCTCATAAACACAGTGAATCAGAGATCTGAGTATTTTTCATCTCTTTTACAACAGCTTAGCTCATATGCATAGGATATATATAGAGGCAGATTTTCCAAGAGAAAGAGGTTATGGTAACATCTGCAAATAAACTGAGCTGGAATACTAAAACATCATGTGAGATAAATGAAGACTGATCTTAGGCTGAACTATTTACTTCGTATGGTATTCCCAGATCTCTCTTCATGTAGGTTTATGGACAAGCACTCAAAAATTTGAACAAAAAAGATTTGTGATAACATACATATTTTGTGACCAAGTTAAAAACGAAAAGAAAGATTTTCCTTCTTGATAAATGCTTATTATTTTCATCCACAGTTCTTCAGTTTAAACATTTGTTTCAGAAGTCCACAGAGGTAAAAGCTACAACAAAATAGAATGCTTTTAGAAAAATAAGTGAAAAATTGTGGTGAGCAGAAACACATTTCCTACAGTGCTAATTAAGCTATAGTACAAGGCTCCTGTGTGCAACATGCTTTGCATATTTATATGGAACACTAAAAAACTAAGAGGTGAGCACAACTGGGAAAAACCTCACAAACAACAGCAATGAAACTAAATATACTAGCAGCAGCAGAAAAGGACTGAATTCTTGTCACTTATAGAGTACTATGAAGTCACAAGACTTCATACAACTTGAACCTATATCACCACTTGGGCCAAATGAGGAGTGCGAAATGAGGAGAAAATGAAAATTATAATTCAGTGTCATGTACTTTGGAAAAGCTATTTGTTCTTTCCTTCTGAGACTACTTATTCTTCAAAAAGTGAAAGTTCTGTTTACTTGATGGTTTATTCCCCTGTAAAGAGAAGCTATCAATGTCACGCCTTGTAGTCTGTACTGCTTGGACAATAGCAACAAGGCAGATTGCAACAGAAGTATCTTAATGTAAGATCTATCTGGGCTTATGCTTGGGTTTAATATTGCTGGATTTCAAACCAATGTGAATCCAACTTGAAACACTGTACAAGACTACCCTTACCCTAGCCATTGGACTTTATGCCGCAGCTCTGCTTTTGACTTTATGGCCTATATCACTAGATATTCAAACTATCAAATTCCTTTTTGTAAGGGGAGAGAAATATCTCAAAATTTTAGAATCAAGAGACTTTTCTCTTTCTGAACTGAATGGAGGCTGGGGAGCTTGAAGGTGCTTTCACAGAAAGAAAAAAAAGTACTTGCTTTCCTTATCTGTCAGTAACAAATAACTTGACAAAATGAATTCATTTTTGCATTATTTTTTTAGAGATATATTCAATATCAGTGGAATTAGATCTTCATGTATTGTTCACTGCCATATTTCCATTAGTAAATGATTTGCATCAGCTAAAGTTCTGCCACGTTGTCCCTCCTGATTTCAACCTGAGTAATTTATTATACTTTTATTAAACTTTTATAGAAAAGTTTGATCACAACTGAAAAGTTAGAGGTTTCTTAAAAAGGTACTAACTTATCATTAACACAGTTTTTCTTCCTTGTAATTTTTTAAATATTGATTTATATATACACTCTCCAAAACATGCGTCAGTCAGAAAACTAGGTTCTAGATGTATTTTTTCTGGCAGCTGCATTTGAACAAACCAAATATAATATGCACTTATATCAATAAAAGATTGAAAGATCCCGTTAGAGTAGATTAATTGCATATGGAGAAGACAGTCAGACTAAATATTATGAAAGAACTCAAAACTGTCTAATAATTTAGAAGTGATTTATCTGAGTGTAGTCAACGTGCTAAAATGAGGATGTCAGTCATTAATATCTGGAACAGATGATTTCCATATTACTAAAATGCTTTTAGCCATCAGTGTAGCTTGGAGCAGCTACCTCTCATACCTCCCATAAAAAGGTTTTCCTGACAGATGAAGTAGAAAGGAAATATAATAATTTCATTTTCTAATTGGTATGAAAAGCTAACCTAAGAATAAGTGCAGTACAAAGAGAAGAACCTGATTCAGAATGCATTACCAGCACTGCAGATAACAAGAAATTTTCAACTAACAAAGTATTCATGGATTCATTTTTGGTTTGTCTTAAGAAATACATAAACCCCTTCTTTTGAGCATATAAATGAAACACAAACCATAAACTATAGCTATGTCTGCCAGAACTGTGACTCTTATGTTCTTATAGTAGAGAAAGTCTATATCCTGTTTATCAGTTTCCTTTAACCAATGTATTAAAATAAGGAAGCTGAATTATAACTAAATGCCAGTGGATATGATTCTACAGGTTTTATTAGAAGAGTGAAATCTACTGGAAGACTTTCTGTATCATTTCATCTATGAAATTCAAGTTAGCAGCTTGTGAGTGTTTTATGTTTTATTGGCTCATGCTCAGGATAACTTCTTGCCTTTTTGGCACCGTTCATTTACTACTGCATATCTTTTGGTTTAGTGATGGTTTTCATCTCATCCTACAGTTGAGCTAAGTGTAAGATGCTGTTGTAACCAGCACACTGAAAACAAAGGCTGACCTTCATGTCATTTCACAACATCACAGTGAGACACAAAGCTTGGTTGAAAAATTGAATCTTTTGAGATCAGCAACAAAAATCCAGTGGAATCAAAACTGCATTCTTTATTTTTCAAGCTGCTATTTTTTCCCACATAATTACATGTATTTTGAGAGTTAACAAGAAAAGACAGATAGATAGAAAGGCTCTTTACTGCTCCTGCAAATTGAAGTGTGATATTATGAAGGTGAGTTCCTACTGACATGGAAAGTTCAGTATATGCTTCTGGTGGCTAAATGAAAAATACATGTCATGGGAGTTTAAACTCCCACAGGTTAACTTGCAATTTAAATGACATTAAGGGATGTTGAATGTTATATTACAGGGCAAGTGACACCGAGTAACACAGAGAAATAAGAAATATAAGAGCTGAGTTTTTCATGTTACCTTCTAAACACAATGGAATTCCCCAAATGCATCAGAACAATTTTAGATTTCACTGTTGCAAAATTGTTCAGTGAATTTTGGTTGTACCAGCTCTGTCATAGCCCTCTGGGAAAAAGTAACTCTGTTGCTTACAAACTCTGGCCCTTACTCTATTAGTAAGGCAGAGAGAAAGAAGAAAAAAAAAATGTTTTTTCCAAATAATTCATGCATCTGAAAAAAAAAAATTTACAAGAAGATACGGAGGGTTGACATATTGCAAGAAGGGAAACCATAGGATCCTTACAAGAAAGAAATAATTATTTCCTGAATCTTTTGTTTTACTAACATTCCAATCTCTCTAATCGTTTTAAGTATTTGCTCCATTAAATCTGGCACTGATACAGGATACTGTACAGGTATCTTTATCATAGTCTCTTTGCCAAGTCATGAGAAATTTATAGCTCAGCCAACCACTCTTCACCCTTTTCTGTCAGCTTATCCTTAAAAAGTCTTTCTGAAATGAGAATGTTGACTGAGTGTGATATGTGCCCTTGTATATCTATGTGGCTTCATAAGAAAAAAAAGGACATTTTGTTTACATTAACAAAGATATAAACTTAATAAAATATCCATATGAAATGATATATTTGAGTAGGTTTTGCCACATTGCTAATAAGGTTTGAAGCTTTTGGCAATACGGAACGATTTATATGTGGCTCAAAAAACACTTGCATAAGCAGTTAAAAAGTAAAGACAAACTGGTGATTTAGACTGAGACTGTGTACACATTTGAACTCTTTTACTGAGTTTTGTGTTGAGTTTATACTCTTAAAGAAACATAAAAATGAAACTTGCTCTGAAATTCAAGGACTAAAAAAGCCTAATACTAAGAAACACCCAAATGTCTCATTAATGGAATTTGGCAGATTATTTACAACCCAAAATATCTTTTTTTATGTATTATTCATGTATAGCATTAGGATTTATTTGCAAGGAGAAATGAAGACTGGTTTCCAACTCTACTTTGTTTCTGTATTTCAAAAAGAAATATGTGCAGTTTCCTTTTAAGGTCACAGGACATGATTTTAAAAAGATAATATACTACCTCAGACATTATCATAAACAGATTAGCCTGCATCAGTCAATGGCTCAAAATTATAATACAAAGCAAATCAACGCCAATTTTACTTTGACATAATTGCAGCAAAGGATTTGCACCTATCACCTTTTATTGATATTGTACAATAACCTCAGCAAAGTATTTCCAGATATAACCAAGTGTTTTGATAGTAGTAAGGTAGGGAGGTTTCTTGCTGCAGAACAAATTTGCTCTGAGTTACTTTCATCTCTCTTACATTTACCTGAATAATAGAGAACAT
Organism: Antrostomus carolinensis; assembly: GCF_000700745.2. Lineage (NCBI taxonomy): Eukaryota > Metazoa > Chordata > Aves > Caprimulgiformes > Caprimulgidae > Antrostomus > Antrostomus carolinensis. Next base: position 5,207 of record NW_010321844.1, read on the forward strand.
AATTTGCCATTTGTTTCTAATGAATTTAGAGAATCTGAAATAGCTGGTAAATCTATCAGAAAGAAAGAATAGATCATTTAAAATATTATATAGTTTCAAGTTCTATTTTCAGTGTATGAAAACTGATTCTTATTTATGCCATTTTCTAAAACAGAGGCATATTCCAAAATAAAATAGTTTAAAAGCATAAAATGGTGTCACAGTGCAACAAAATACTTTTCTTACGTATACAGTCTTAAATACAGCTAATAACAATCAGAAATAAAATACAGAAAAATGGACAAAAAGGCAAATATAACATTCAGTATTCCTCTAGACAAAAGTAAAATTATTGCAACAATATGTTTTCCCTTAAAAATAAGAGTATCTGCAAAATATAAAATTCAGATCATCTGAAGTTTATCAATACTGACCAAGTCAAATTATGGTGTAAGATGAAGATGATGAAGATATGTTTATAGAGATAACAAAATTTCACACTTTAGTGTAATACAGCACTACTCCAATTAAGCATAGCCAAAGTAGGAAGTTGAAATCAATTAAATTTATATTTAGCCCCTCCTGCCTGCATTGAAATAAATCTCTTTACCTTATTCAAAATAATGCACATTAGAGATTAACCAAACTTTTCTTAAAGCGGACTTTATTTTTATTTCTGTTTGGGAAAAATGAAAAAGGTCTCACATTCTTCATTTGGATTTGTACTCTGTGAAAAAACAACTCTATTGAAGAAGCTCTTCCAGGTAACTGAACTGTAAGAGCATGGCCAAGTTCTGGAGTCTGGGTGTGCACTCCATTCACGCTCTTATTTCATATGTCAGAGAGACTGGGTGCCCCAAACCTCACAAACCAGAAGGGAAATCAGACCTGGTAAGAGACGCAGTATTTTCCAGCTGGTCTCTGGCCTGTGAAACAGGGAGATCAGAGAAGAGTGAAGTGCCTGAGGGGTGCCCCTACAGGTAAACAGAGATTCAGCCCTATGTAAGCATAATTAATTGAGAGATCAGTTCCTGCACTGCAGAGAAAACTCTTTTGAGGTGTTAATATACATGGTAACCTAGGACAGAAAGAGCAGTACTCTTTACTGCACTCCTGGAAGCAAGAAGTCCCTTGGGGGAGCATAGGTATGAACTTGGAAAAGTATAAAACAATAATGCTTGATTCATGCAGTATTCAAGCAATAAATAATTAACATATCCTCCTGTTTCTAGAGATGTCTTATGTAACATCCCTGTGTTCATTCATAGCATTTTGAAGGGCAGTGGCAAAACAGCTTCTCCAGCACTTCCTCTGAATGTAAAGACAGAAATTTGCTATTCTATGCAACTTCCAAGCTGTGCTCACGTGTACTAGCCAGTTGTTGCACTTTGATGTAAAATGATGTAAAGGAGTTGGAGATGAGGAAAGAAAATGGAACTAAAAAGTTACCATTTGAAATGTAATGGTTTCATTATAAAATCTTTTAAACTTTTTTTCAGAATGCTGATTAGCCTTGTTATTTTCAAAAGATGTTGTAGCATCTAAATGCTGCAGTCAACTTAGGGCTCTGTTGTGCCTGGTGAAAATATTGAATATGTGGCTCTCATGCCACCTCAAGTTTTGAGAAGCTTTTTCCTGCAAATGCAGAAATCATACAATTCAAGAGTATTGTGTATGGATGGCAAAGGCAGAATTCTAGACTTACCTAATCTGATCCTGTAATTTGTAACGGTCACATGACATGATGATGGGTGACAATTTTCACAGGCTGTAATTATCCTTAACAAAACCACCATAGTTAATCACCATACTACATTGTCATAAGTCATGTCAAAGTTCAGGAGCCCAAGATGTTTGTTGCTATCATTCAACTAAGTACCTGCATCCTCAGAAATCCACAGGCCCTCTTCAGGAGCCACCCTGAGTGAAGCCAATAGCATCCTTCCAGGACACATCCTCCTAGTAACGAGCTGCCAATGGTGTCAGAGAACAGCAAGATCAGGCCAGATGAGTCCCTGCCCTGTTGAGACAGTAACTGGAGCAGAAGATCCCCACAGTCCCACAGAAAGGAACCTCCTTCTTCAGTGACACATCCTAAAGCAAATATACAGGCCAATGGATGCTGTGAACTGCTTGCAAGAAGCTGTATTGCCCCAGGGGGAGGCACAGAGATTCATCAGGGTAAGTAGAGTTTAAGCAGCAGGCAAGTGCTGGTGCTATTTGCATGCTGTTGGTAGTCCCACAACTTCAGAGATCTTTTTTCAGGCTGAATTAATTACCTTCTGAGGAATTACATACCCAGGTTGTGTATCCTTTATACGTCTGAGAGAAGAGAAACGGTATAGAAAGAGCAAATACCGTTCTCCTCTTCTGTATATTATTTACATCACTGGATGGTCGTGTTCCCTTTATTTCAGGGGTGCTCCTATATAGTCTGACTAAGCCATCAGGTCTTAGTTTCATATTTAAATTATAGGCAGTGATTCTACTATTTCTGTAAAACAAGGGGAAAATATGTGACCATGGAGTCTACTGCTTATTAGAGACCATAAAAATGATAATACTGTAATCTTGTAATTAGGTATCATCAAGTTGAGTTCACTCTGCATTTGTGCAACAACATTAGATTTACATCCACAAATCTGGTTGTTCTCAAATTTTGAGCAACTGAATTTGCAGTTGTATAACACAACAGAGTATCTACTCATTCTCCCTTGCTTTTGGGAAACATAAGCTAAAGCGGGAAAAAATAATTCTGAACTATAGATTCCATTTTTTCATATGTAGTCAGGATGGGGCTCCACAACCCTTAGAGCCATCCACCAAACCCTGACACTTCAACTAAGGGAACAGACATCGGTATATAATAATAGGCATTATCGACTACTAGAGACTTAAAATATTACTTGTCCAGACTCTGGAGGCACTGAAGTTTCTCTAAGAAATGGATAGTAAAGATGAAAAGGATTAGGTTAAGATAATTTTCCCCATTCTTATTCTGGCAAAGATGGTTTCACTAGAGGTGTCGTGATGCATTCCGTTCAAGAAGAAAGCAAGAAAGGATGATTTTAGCCTGAACAATTGAAAGTTTGCTAAGATGATACTAAATGAAAATAAGGCTTTATATACAGGTTTTGATTTTTAGGCTGCCTTAACTATGAATACTATTAGTTTTGATCTGAGCACAAGATGCACATGATGAAATTTTAGTGTTTGCATTCAAGTACCCATTCTATGCTTGTCAAACCAAAATGGACAAATTTCCACCAGAAACTCTGAATGAGTAATGGCACCCTAGGACTGCAGGAACCTTCTGCAGTGCCTCTCCATGGCAATAATATAACTTATTTTTTCTCCCAGAGTCCTTATGAGGGGCTAACATATAATAAATATCACAGCATGCTTTCATATAGTGATGGAGGAGGATGGCAGGGGAAGAAATTCAAGTGCCAGGTAACCAAGGTTGCAAAAATCTCTGTTTTTAGCTCTTACTTACCATGATCAAGCAGGAGCAGGACTTTTGTCAATTGAGAATTACAACAGATTGCCACTCTTGATCTGTAGTGTGTAAGGGTAAATAGAAATGGCAGATGCTGAACACTTCAGAGAAAGAAGGGGCAAAAAACCCAATCTGTCTTGAATATTATCTCAATACACTTCAGAGGTTCCCTATTTTCATAAACCTAATATGTAGTTGCCTACACAGCTATGACTGCGTTTATTTACAGTAGTGAACAGTTACTAAAGAACACATAAGAACAAGAACACATACACATAAGAACAAGAAAACTGTAAAGGATTATTATTGCAATTATAGACTGATTTTTCCATGAACCAAGTCTTGAAGAGCATAGTTATTCTTATAATAAGCCATAAGAGAAAGACAAATCTATATGGTTTCCTGAAGCATTAAAATTAAAATGTTTAGCCTTGTGCTTGCACATGGAACAGAGACAACACTGAGGACTTTTTAAAGCAGTAAATAAAACTGATCACATATTTTCATCACTCTAAAGCTTTCATTAGGAGTAAGTAATTACAGTTTTGATGGGGAATTTTACTTAAAATGATTGAGTTGCTATAAGTGAGACTGTATGATATGCTGTACCTCGAGGTCTCCTAAGGTAAGTGTCTGAGTCATACTGCTGGGAAGAAAAAAGGGAGATTCTTAAAGTACAATAATGAGAAAGTTTATTAGTAGTGTAGAGCTGCTGAAATGACTAAGTGAAATAATATCAAGATTGGAAGGAGAAGCTTCTGCTGAAACCTTGCAGAGATGATTTTCTCCTGTGGCTGAAGTCTAGCAGGGTAGTGGCAGTAAGAGCCAGAGCCACTCTGGCTCTCTGAGCCTGGATGCCAGCTTTGCATACCTTGAATACTACTGTGTGAACACACCACATGCTGATCTGCCTGTCTACACTACAGGGTTTGTCAAATACCGAATACACTGCTAGCAAAGCCATTTGCTCTCCAGCCGGAGTAGAAGGACGGCTGGGGACATGAACTAGTGCAGGAGCTCCTTGGCTCCTTTTCACAGACAGGGATGCGACCATGAGCTGTCAGAATCACAGTCATTTGCACATCTCTCTCACTGCACAACTTCTGAAGTGTTTTCTGCAATCTCTCACCTATTAAAGCATGGGAGAAAGGTCAAGGTGTGTCTGACTTACCATTGAATAATTCCTAGGGAAAAAAACCAAACCAAAAAACCCTTGTAATTTCTGTTGCTATAAATAGCCATGCAGTGGCAAACCTCCATGGATTGCAGCAAAGCAATCCTTGGACTATACTACTACACACGCACTACACTAGTGGACACTTTGTCACTAAATACAGCAACAAAGCATTTGTGGTTTACTTTAGATGTCCACAAAAAAAGCCCAGGTACAGTCATATCTGTGATTAAAGCAACTACCAGGATTTTTACTCTTCTATTGTTCTGAATTATTTAGGTAAGGACCGTCACATTTGGTTCACAATCTGGCTTGACATTCAGATTTAGTATCATCTACATTTTTGTTTCAAGACAGAAGAAAGAACCTCACTGCTAACTGTGAAAGAAACCCTGCAAAACCCAAATGGATTATGGTCACTTTGCCATCCTGAACCTGTGGATAAGACAGTGGTCAGAATGAGATGCACTTGCTTTCATGGAAATAATCTTTTTGCAGGTGTTGATTTTGAAGCTGAATGAGGGCACCAAGGTAAAGTGGGAAAGTGTGGTGCCCACTAAGGGGAGCTCATTCCTCTACTGACATTCCTGTTTAAGAAAACGAGCAGTTAAAGGCAAATAAATGATCAACTGTAGAGAAAGCTAATGTTAAGGAAAGTCAAAGAATCCGAAGATAGAAACAGGGACTGAAATACAGGATAGCTAGAGAAAGAGGAGTTACAGTAATTCTAAAATGGAATGTAATTCCCTAAGATAGGTGGGGTTTGAATCTTTGTAAGTGGGAATAGCTTTCTTCATCTCTCCTGTGTTTCTATGACAGAATGAGCAGTGGGATCCCTGATCCTTATCACTGTTAATTGGTATAGCTCCATGGAGAGAAGCATAATTTTGACTCTATCTGTTGGGCCATGAGACAGAGAAAATCCCCTTTTCCCCATTACACAGAATCAGTCAGCTCCTCCCCTGAGGCAATCTCCTTCCTCAGCAGTACAGTTCCTCTATTCATTCTTTTTATCTTGCATTTGCTAACTTTACTTGAGACTGGTGCAAAGGAGATTAAGAGGGGTAACTAACAGGCAAAACATTAGAAGCAAGCTTTGTCAAAATACACATTTTCAAAGTCATTGTGGCTGGTTTACTTTTAAACACCTCCCTAACATTTTATATAGATACCTGGAAGAAGTATTTGTTTATTATAGTTTTTAAATTGTAATATAATTATTAAAGACTGTCTTCCTTTCTCAGGCAAAATTCTGAGTTTCAGAGGAATTCTGCTAGAATGAGATATGCTACATTTGGCTTTTAGTGTGCAGTAATGAAGGCAACAAAATACAAAAAGCCTATAAATGAGACGTTATACAAAAAGGACACAGACCTTAAGGTGACACAAACAGGAAAAATATAATAAACCATGTGTCATGCTGCTGCAGCTGTTTCACCTCTTACCAATTTTCACAGTCTATAAAATCTTGGAAAGCACCAGATGTTTAGGGGAAGCTGTCCCACTCTCCCTAGCTTTGAAAGTAGATGCAAGATTTATTAGCACTATATAAATGTGATTTCAGTCCTGACTTTTATATTTATAAACTAGGTGGAACATGTAACACATTCTGTTGTCAGAGAATCCATTTACTTTCCTCTGCTCCTCCTCACTTGTAGATCTTGGGTGTTGCTGGACAATTACAGTAACTACAGAATAATACCAGAACATGCAGTCTATACTACAGTATTTGCTTAGTTAGTGACAAACACATCTGAGAGTTTTCTCCTAGTAACAACTTCTGCCAAAACGACCTTGCAATACACAGATTATGAGCTAAGCAAAACTATCTTGTTGTGTATGAATATGCACTAACATTTGGGATTCCTGCCTACGCAGAGACTGTTAGTGCACAAAAATATCTTTTTTTTATTTATTTTTTTTTTCTCGTGCATGGCTCCTAGTATCAGAACAGGGATAAAAACTGCTCATGCATAATTTCCAATCTTTCATAGCTCAGTGGCGCTGTAAAGCGCTGCTATTCGTTTTAATTCAGTGAGTAGAAGTTTTGTTGTGTTTAGTACTAAGGGAATTGCATGTGTTATTAGAAAGCCTCTGACAGCTGTCAGAGACAGAGACAACTTGCCGCATTTCAATCTTTCACAAAGGAAAGACTAAGGACCCTCATCTTCAGCAACGCTGTTAGAGGACTCAAAAATGGGATAAAACAGAATACTTTTTCCAAACACAGGAAAATTTCTGTCTCTCTTTCTCTATTCCCTCCCCCATCAAGTTGTAGAGGGGAAGTTTTATAGGGAGAAGAAAGAGGAAATATGTCTTGATGTTTTTGCATTTTATACTGTCTTGTCATCACTGACCTGAAGGGATAATTGCATAGCAGCCCACTTTCCTTTAAGGAAGCACACAGTGTATTACATAGTATTTAATAAATTAGCACTATCTTTTAACATAATGTACAAGCTTTCATGAGATTTTTCTTTTCTGAGAGCAGGAACAATCAAAATCTGAAAGACATTGATAAAGACAAAGGCTTTGCATCAAAGACTCTGAAAGTCTGAACCTGTAAGCATTTCCACACTTTCCAGCACGTACTTCACCCTGTCCAGCACTCCAACTGAATTTAAAGCACCAGAAAAGGAAATCTTCTCTTAAGACCTGAAATCTTACCTTCCAGCTTTTGATTTGAACAGGTGCTTGCCTTAATAAAAAAATCTGTTCCTTACTTTAGTTAAAATATTTTCTTTCTAAAAGCCTACATTATTTTCTTGAATCAGAATTAGTGACAATTCAGCTCTTGCTTACTTTTTAATGACAAAGGGAAAGCAGTTTATGCAATGTCTTTAACAGGTCAGCATTGTTTTCCATCAGTTCCTACTTAGCTTTCTAATGATGAACTGACTCTTCACATCAGTAATCCCAGGGGCATCCCTCCATATAGTGCTGCTTCCAATGTCAGCTCCTTTAACCAGTACAAGTAACTGAGAAGACATGCTTATTTGCATCATTTGTTTATTATTCTTCTTTGCATTTTTGGCTTATGCTATTTTTATAACACACTCAATTCCGTTTTTCACTTTCATCCTCTGATTCATTTTTCATCCTGTTTTTCTTCTCCCTTTCCATCTTGCAACACCTCTGTGCTGAGTAAAGTGAAAATCCATGAATGAGTCAAATTTTCAAAGTCTCATTGGTCAGTGGGGTTTGAAATTAATCAAAATGAGATTGCTCATATTTTCTATCCAAAAGTAGAAAATAACATTTCTTTTCATTGGTTACAATAAAGAGACCTTTATCCCATGTTTTCCAGCTGCTTTTATTTTCTTGAAATCAAGCCTAGGCTATGATGCTTATTAGTGACCGGTGTAACTATCTGTTTCTGTTCTATCTATATTATTATTAGACTTGTCTAATTCATTATCCTATTCCGTGTATGATCCAAAGCAACTTGAAGCTCTCATTTCTTGTTAAATGTTACTCTTCTGGGAGGTTATTTTTGCTACAGGATATCTGAATGGCTGTTTAAAGGAGATTTCTTCCTTTTTTTTTTTTTATTTTTTTTTTATTTAGTTTACTTGAGGGAACAATTGTGTGAATAAAACCGTGATAGCATTTTTCCTTAAATATATATTTTATGCTCCATTCTAACTTTTTGATTGCATGTTTGGTACTTTCCATTCAGCACACTGAAAGGGAGACATCATATTTTAATCAAGAAGAAGGAATTAATAATTTCTCATGTATGTAACTTTTTAAGTTTTTTGCCTATATACTACCAGAATTAAGAACAGCAGCTGTTGTGATTTATGTTGTCTGGATGTTATACGATATTATTATCTTCTCAGCTTTCAAGAGACTAATTTTCAGTTGTAATACATACTGTTTCTGCCATGTTAAGCTTGTTATCAAATTCTCAACCAAAGCTTTCCCAACATTCCACATATCATGTAATAATTCAGCTCAGCAGATGTAACACCACACCATTCCTTTTGAAATAGAAATATAAAATGTGACTGGCTGAGGGCAGGGGAAAAGCCATTTCTTACTGCAAGCCGGGAAGGTCAGTTAAGTGAGGTGCATCTGCAGTAGCTTCATTGCAAATATTGACCAACAGTGTCTTCTAACCTCACAAAACTGCAGATATTTGCTATTACCAGCATTTCCTTCCGCTAATATTTAAACTCTTCTTACCTATGAACAGATTCCACTCAGTATCCAAATCAGCCTGATTTGCTAGGCAGCCCTTCATTACATTGAGGCAATAGTTGTTGCAAGGTTTCACAGTGGGAAGTCCTCTGCAGTAAGGGCAGTACAACATCTTCATTAACGCCCGGATGCACCCTGGGGTGGGACTGACCTGCAGAGTTTAAGGTGGGGGAAAGAAAAAGAAAAAGGAGGAAATCAATCTCCTGTTCTGTGAATTTTGGGATCTCTGAGATTATGCCTCTCAAGCAGCAAGTGCGGAAGGGGCAATTTGTGAAAAGATCTCAACCCTTAATAACAACCCTCCTATGAGACTAATCAATTTCTGCCAATTATCTTCATTTAGCATAGCCAGCAGCAATTTTCAGGAATGAAAAATCAACACTCCCCTATTGATGACAGTGCTTGCCTCCCCAGCCCTCCCACACAGAGTCATCCAGGAATCAGCTGGACAGTAACTGACTGATCCTAACATGGAGGATTGTCAGGAGACCTTGTGCTCTTCCTACTCAAGCTAGAACTGTCAGTCATACCACCACTGGGTCAGATTCTCCTCTTTATTAAAGTACAGTAAATCCAGGATAATCTTGACCATTTCTATAAAATTATTCAGAACTGCACCATGACAAAGGGATATCATTCTGTTTTCAGACAAAAATACCCTTCTGTCTTCTCAGACAATTTCATAAAGAGATCAGACAGGGGGACTTTTAGGTATGCTTTCAACTCTCAAGTGATAAAAAGCATTATAGACAACAGTCTAATGCATTTCAATTTACATATCAGAATAGCACAGCAACGAGTTTAGGATTTCCGGTCGAAGTCATTAACACTGGGCATGGCTGATGCAAAAGGGAATAGATATGTGTTACAGTTTGCACTAGAAGGGTTTCTTGGAGAGGGAGCATGGACATTAGGGAAAGGTTTTTGCATAAGGCTTCTCCATTATTTCTAATGATCCTTCACCTCATCTTGTTTTAGTCATCAAAATGCTGGGCATCTATTCAGCAACGTGCCTTCCTTGTTCAATGGAGAGAAATAGGTCCTTTTTGGGTCATTTCTTTATCCACCTCTTGAAGGATAGGATAAATCATCCACTGAATCCTCTATATCTAAATTTAAACGGAACAAACTGGTCACATTTGACAATGGTGTGAAGTTCCTTGGGTAAATACTATTTCCCTCATCCTCTTATTTCCATATTTACTTGTTTCATCTCCGACTTCTAAAATCATAGGTACTACTACAATGTACATTTTCAGGCCAGAAATTCTGTCGTGGATTAATAGTGCACATTAGGTACTTCTTGAAATGGCACCTTGTCATGGTGCAGTGGAGCATAAGTTTCTCATGCTGGAGTGACAACCTAGAGCAATGACAAAGGGCTATGGGTTCCTGAGTGATTCAAAATTCCTGGACAGGAGAGTGCAAAGCAGTGTCACTCCTTTCACTCATTCTGTTGGTTTATGAATAAATGCAACACTTCTAATATGAATTTGAAGGGATTAAACTGGTTTTTTGTATTCATGGTAACTTGTGCTGAAAGCATGAATCTGACTTTGCAGTATAACAGTACATGCTAAACTGACTGATGTGGTTTGTATTATCAGGATTGTACTAAAATATCACTTCTTTTCTTTTTCTCTGGAATTTCTTTCTCCCTTTTTGATGTTAAATTACAGATTTTGAGAGAACTATGCAGAACATACTCTTTATACCAGACATTTTTACATGAAAATGTCTCTGTTAAGAGTTATAGCAGCTGCTGTTGAGTATGCTCAGAAATGATTTTTTGCCTTGGTTTCCTAGGGAAATGCACTTTACCAGCACAACACTCTGATGATGTGTGTGAAGGTACATTTATCCATCCTTTTCCAATAGCTTTTGAACCATCAGCCAATTTCAATCAAATTTGACTGAGGACTTCAGGTCTCAGTACATTAAGATCCTACAAGTTCTTTGAAAATAGACAGCTGGGAGACAAAATGGAGAGAGGCACTATTACTGCCTTTATTGAGGAACAGGCTGAAGCATGAGGTCAGTTCCTTACACATATCAAAGTATCCACGTGGAAGAATTATGCTATGAATCACTCATGGGTTAAAAAAAGCATCAGTGGGAACTTTCACCTTATTAAACAGCAAAAAATCCAAATACAAGGAAAGCTGGTTTTCATTATTTCCACTGCTCAGAACTACTTCTTAGAGTCACTTATCCAACTGTTTTATCTTTATACCTCCAAACCTGAACAGGCCCATTTTTACAAAAAGATTAGCACCAAAAGCAGGACGTAGCAGAATACTTATATACTTATGATCAACAATGGAATCTTCAGAATTACTTTGAAATTGCTGCTTAAAGCTAGAGTTACTTCTCTGTGGGCACTGAGAGTTTTAACAGCAAAGTTCCTTTCATGCTTAAAATTGTGCTTCTTCCTAGGCCCAGAAGTCTTGTCAATGCAAAGTTGTCAGCACCTGGTTGACCCCTAAGTTCAGCTGGAATCCACATCTCCCATTCACGCCTTCCCAAGCCCACTTTGGTACTTGTGCTGATAGCACAGGTAGCTATAGGATCTTGACCTTGCATAAAAACTTCCTGGCAATTTCCTTCTTGAAAAGCATAGCTAGAGGACAGAAGACAGTCCCTGCATTTATACTACATTTAGATCAATAAAATATAATAAATATTTATGTGAGCCTTATATTATCACAAGTGTAGTCTGAGATGTAACTAGCTATCATGTCTTTCTCTGTCAGAGGTCCAGATCATACCCCCAATCTGCTAGGGCAGGACCCTAAAGGGCAGTTAGAATATTTACACTGGACCAGCGAATCTTGAATTTTTGTTGCATTACAGAACAGCTTTAACCAGAGTACTCCCAGACACAGTCTACTATGTCATGATAAATTTTTACTACTCAAAAAGAATGAGCAGGACCCAGGTGACTCATATCTTGTCTGAACGTTTTAATATCTCCTGTTCAAAATGGTGGCATCATCAACAGCATTTTACAAGAAAGGAAGGTGTCTTGCTTTTGTTTAGAGAGAAGTAATACAGTTTTTAAGGTAAGAGGCCAAGCTGTGACTCCAAGCAGAAAGCAGATGAAGAAAGTTTCTACGGAAACCTCTCACTTATCTATATCAGCCTCTGACAAAGACCAACGCAAGTGGCTCCTTGCTAATGAAACTGGATGTTGCAGACCTTGGTTTCAGAAGACACTATGCTGGTGAAATAAAACACAAGCACAGATAAATGGTTGTCTCTGAGGTCAAGTGGCAGGGACTGGCTTACATTCATGTTGCAAACTGCTAGCACCTTCTGCTCCAAGCTGGACACATCCCATACTACTACAAAGTATTTGGCACTACATCTCCTCTGGGTGCCACCTGGTGCTTCAGTGACTAAAATACATAATAATTATTTTGTGTGGTTTTTTTTCAGCTCATAGTGCTTAGAACAATAGGAGACAGTCCTGTAGGCAAGGGGAATAAAAGGAAGCTAAACATAATGTTGCATGTTTTGAAGTGAGATGGGAGGTTACATCTGATAGCGTTTAGACTACACTTGGAGAAGCGCTGGAAAGAAGGGAGGGGAAACAAGACAGGTATCTTCATGCAGCTCTCTGGAAGCAGTCTCTGTCCTCTGAACAGCGCACAGGCACTGAGTGGAGAGAGCCAGATGGAGAGGTACAAAACACACCCAGGAGGAGGTCTAACAATTAAGCTGTGACCTGAGCACAAGGTGAGTCCTGCTCTCAAGCTTGCTCCATATTATCCTGTCACTTAGCAGTACTGATGTACCTTTAGGTGACCAACCCTTCCCACTTGTGGCACATGGAAACGTTAAAGCAACTCAACTACTGTGGAAGTCTGAAGGCTAAAAGTTACATGCTGTATATAGCAGTTAAGTGCCTTTGTAAACCCAGCTTTCAGTGAATCGCCAAGTTTAAGTTCTCAGCTTCACCTGTTTTTTCTCTACCTTTATTTTCAGAGAATACAGTCAGGTCTTTATTCTTCCTCAACAACAGCTGAAGTATTTTTCATGCAAAAAGTAATCAAATTTTGCTGTAACATTCTGAGATCTTGGTAAAAAAAAATAAAAAAAAATATTCAGCTTAGAGTGTGAGTATTTCAGAAAGCTATGAACACATGAAATCTGGAGATTGTCGAAGAAAGTTGATTTTCAACCACCTATAATTAGCTTGCTACTTCTTGCTGCTGGCAAATTCTATCAAATATATTTTCAAAGCCCATTTATCATTCTCATCTTAAAAAAAATACTCAGAGTCTCTCACACCTAATAATACTTTTCTGCAGACTTGTCAAAAGACAGATAATTTCATTCAGAAATATTCAAAACCTCCATTTTTGTTCCTCAGTTCAGGATTTTCAATGGTTTTTCTACAGCTAACATTTGTGGATGGATATGGCTTGGTTTTTTTATCTTTTAAAGTACATTGCAACTGGCTCTGCTAATCGCAGCAGAGAAATTAGCATAGACTTAAAAGTTTAGAAATAACTAGTCTTTATGTAAATCAAATATTATAAATCCATTAGATCATACTCAATGACATAATTGGGGAAACTGCTATTGAGGAGTCATTAATTATATCATGCTGTCTCCCTGACTGACTAGGACATCTTCATTTTAGTATAAGCATAAGTGGGATGCAGCACATAAGAAGAGTGCCTTTCTGAGCTTTGATTGAGCCTAGTAGCTGCAGGACATGTCACATTACTGCATTTTGTAACATTTTCTGACAGCTTCAGCTTTAGCTAAATGTATGTTTTTGCATGCATGCAAAAAAAAAAAAAAAACAAAAAGGAAGATTCTTAAGGGCTTCATTACTGAACACTTGTTTTCTCCTTTCAGAGGACTATTTCATCTAGAAGACAGATTTCGCAATGGTGAACTTGCAAATATAAATAATTGAGGAGACAACTTTGGGAAAAAGCTATGAAATTGTACTCTTTTGTAACACTGCATTTGCAAAGACTGCTTTGTTATGTATTTGACCTGTTTTTATAATCAAAAGCCTTGGCTTTGTCAGGTACACAAACATAAATTATTCTTCTGATACAAAAAAGCAGACAAACTGATTAAACAACTGGTCACCTTTAGAAGGATCAAATGCACTGACATATAGCTTCTCTACTTGTATTTATAGTAGATTTCTTACCGAAGTAAGCTGTAATATCTTGTCTGGTAATAAATCACAGAATCACAGAATGTTAGGGATTGGAAGGGACCTCGAAAGATCATCTAGTCCAACCCCCCTGTCAGAGCAGGATCACCTACAGTAGGTCACACAGGAACATGTCCAGGTGGGTTTTGAATGTCTCCAGAGAAGGAGACTCCACAACCTCCCTGGGCAGCCTGTTCCAGTGCTCTGTCACTCTCACAGTGAAAAAGTTTTTCCTTATGTTTACATGGAACCTCCTGTGCTCCAGCTTGTACCCATTGCCCTTTGTCCTGCTGTTGGACATACTGAGAAGAGCCTGGTTCCATCCTCCTGAC
>NW_010321845.1:0-8755 GCF_000700745.2 Antrostomus carolinensis
GACAGCTGCAGGGGGATGGAAATTAGGGGCACTGCATCCCCCACATGTCCCCCCCACCCTCCCTGGGGCTGTCCCCAGCCCTGTCACCCCCGGGGGTACTCACAGGGCTGAAGTGGGAGCAGAGCGGTGGCCAGCAGCACCCAGGGTACCTCCATGGCAGGCGCGGCGTGCGGGGCTGCCAAGGGCTCAGCCCCCAACTGTCACCGTCAGCTGCGTCGCCCATCACCTGGCATCGCGGCAGGGCTGCCCCGTGGACAAGCCAACAGACAGGTGACATGGAAACATACAAAAGAAACCTTTAACAAGAAGCCCCGGGCGCCGGTGGGAGTGCTGCCAGTGACACCAAACACCCCCAGAACATGCCTGGCTCGGCCACCTTGGTCTCTTGCAGTCAAGGCTGTGGCTTTGTGCAGCAGAACTTTGGGCCACCGCCTTCTTCTTGATGAGTTTCAAGGCATATGTATTGAAATAAACCAAAGCAAAACCTGTCTGATCACTTTAACATGTACCCGTCATTAAGGCAAACGTTTTGCAAAGATTTTTCTTTTAAAAAAAAAAAAAAAGAACCCCAAAATATATCTCTCTCTTTCATCATTTCCAGCATTCACTTCATGCTATTTTATAAACTCTTCATCTTTGCAGGCTGCAGCCAGTGCTCGGAGAACGAAGACCCCCACTGCTCTCAACCCAGCAGTGGTGATATTGCCTGATTTCCACACGCCGCATCTCGCTAGCTAGTGATCCTTTGGGAAGTGCAAACCAACTTCAACAGAGCCGCATTTCCTCGCCATGCAGCTCAGGGACCGCCCCGGCTCAATACCAACATCAAATTAATCTTGCAAACGTTTGAAGAACCTGAGAACCAACTTAACACTTGAAGCCCACAGGGGGCAAAGGGAGGACTGAGACACGCTTCCTCCCTCTTGGCAGCGGCGTCACCCTGCCCCAAGGATGGAGCTACTCCACGTTGAGCTTTGTTTTTATGTTCATGGCTGCCAGCTCTGCCACAAAGTAACGGAAGACATGGGGCACAGGGACGACCTCGATGGTGTCCACCTCGTTGCAGACAGAACAGGAATACCTCCTGTTGCTTGTCACGGAGAAGGACTGCGGCGGTTTCTCCAGCACAGGAGACATCATGCTGCCGCAGCTCGTGCAGATGTAGGCTATGGAGCCATCGGAGCAGTTGAACAGGCGGTCTTGCAGCAAGAAAGACGTGCCGTGAGCCAGCAAAGCATCACGCTCCATCTCGCCGAAACGAATCCCACCTTCCACGTTCCTTCCCTTGATGGGCTGGTTGGTGACAGCATCTCGGGGTCCCGTCGTCCTCACCTGGAACTTGTCAGAGACCATGTGGCGCAGGCGTTGATAATACACCACTCCCACAAAGATCTCTGCCTCCAGCTCCAGGCCGCTGATGCCACTGTACATCTTTTCCGTCCCAAAGAAGTTATAACCTGCGCTCACTAAGGTCTCACCGAAGTACTTCAAAGCAGAGCGCTTCTCCGTGAAGGTGAAGGGAGTGGCATCGTAGGAGACACCGTGCAGCGCCGCCGACTTCCCCGCCATGCTCTCGATCAGCATCCCAATGGTCATACGGGAGGGAAAGCCGTGAGGGTTGAAGAGGATGTCTGGGACCATCCCGTTCTCCGTGAAGGGCATGTCCTCGACTGGCCAGAGCTGGCTCAGGATGCCTTTCTGTCCGTGGCGGCTGGCAAACTTGTCCCCGACAGTTGGGTTTCGGGGAACCCTCACCGTGATACAAGCCTTCTTGAATTTTCCCGTGCCGCGGTCATTACTGCACAACCTGACGTTGTCCACAATGCCGACTTCCTTATTCCTGGAAAAACAATCACAGCAAAGGTGTCAGCTGTGATGATGATTTTTAGCTAGAAAAAGGAAATGAAGGCAAAAAGCCCAAACTATTTTGTAAGTCTCATGAAATGTCTTGGGACAGCCGGGGAACAACACTGTTCTTGAAGAAGTACTATTCAGCAGCGAGGGCAAAAGAATTAGAGCAAGGAAGCGATACAAGGGCATCACACACGTGCCATTCATTTGCTTTTTCTAATATTGGAAGCAGAGCTACAACTTTCAGGTGATCAGATAACGCACCACCCTGCATTAGCAGCTGAGAGAACTGGGGTTGTTTAGCCTGGAGAAAAGGAGGCTGAGGGGAGACCTTCTCACTCTCTACAAATGCCTGAAAGGAGGGTGTAGAGAGGTGGGGGTCAGTCTGTTCAATCAAGTAACAAGTGACAGGACAAGAGGAAATGGCCTCAAGTTGCACCAAGGACAGTTTAGATTGGATCTGAGGAAGAATTTCTTTCCTGAAAGGGTTCTCGGGCATTGGAAGGGGTTGCCCAGGGCAGTGGGGGAGTCCCCATCCTTGGAGGGATTGAAGAGTCATGTAGACACAGTGCTGAGGGACATGGGTTAGTCGGGGACTGGTCAGTGTGAGGTTAATGATTGGACTAGGTGATCTTAAAGGTCTTTTCCAATCGAGGCCATTCTGTGATTCTATGTGATTTACACTAAAGATCACTGAAACCTGTATCTGACAAACTGCATTCCAGGTCCATTTGTTCTGTGTTGAGGCAGAAGTCCCTCTCCCCACCCCCAGTAAATCCACACCATCTTGGTGGGATACCGAAACAGAGAACGGGGTTCAGTGCAAAGCAGGGAGGGAGGAAAGTGCAGAGCAGAGGAGGAAGGTGCAGTGTGAGCTCAGAGGGCTTTGCCAATGAGTGCCTTGTTCGAGGGTGCGTTGCTTCTCCAGATGGGCCCTCAGCCTGACGTTCTATGTGCCAGGTGTCTGCTGCAGACTTAACTGTTGTTACAGAGCTTTCAGCCCAAACTCCCCACTCGTTTTGAAGACGACAGCTAAGGAATAAATACCTTTTGTCTCATGTTAAGAGAGGGTTACTTTTCTTTTACTTTGAAGTCCAGAGTGTTTGCAGCAGGCCTGTACCTAAGCATAGCTTCTGTTTCAAAGCTATTATTTTGCCGTGTCCAAATGCAGCCAGGATACAGGCCATCACCAAAAACCCCAAAAAACTGTGCTTTGTAAGCCTCTTCCAAGCTTGTTCAAAATTTGAAGCCAAAGCCTCTGTCCTCCCTCTCTTCCAAGGCACACCTAAGACCCACCAGCACATGCAGCACTCAGGGCAGCAGAGAGAACTCCTCCTTAAGGGCCCTGGGTCTCTGGAGCAAACTGGGGGCAGGAGCCACACTGAGAGCTGGGAACATCATCTCTCTGTAGGAACTTAAATAACAATCTGATTTGGACCAAAAATGAACTGAATGGTACAGAGGCAAAATGGCTCTCTGGATAAGGAGTCTGAACTAAGGCCAGGCTGTCACAAAAGCACTGGGGAGCAGGAACACAGGGTAGGAAAACCAAAGAGGGCTCCACAAGTGCAAGGACAGGCTGAGCTGATAGATCCCCACTACCACGTGCTGAATCTCTTAGCCCGGCTCTATGACCAGGATGGCCAATTCTGAGTTCACAGCAGCCCCCCCAGGGCAGCTAAGGCACCACCTGTTATAGAGAGATAAAAACCAGCTTCCTCAGTCATGTCAGTTACTGTGTTACTCAAACACTTCTCAGACTAGTTCACCTTCACAATGTGAGTATCTACACAGTGTTATCCTTGCTCTAGCATTGCTGTAGAGACAGAGGTAACGCCTGGAGTTGTACAGACAACTGGGAGTGCAGGATGCCTTTGAATTTATCAGTTTTCATCAGTTTTTGTTTCCCTTTCGTGAAAGAATTTAAAGGATTTTAATGAAAGCTTCAGCAGCCTTCTCTCTTTCAACTGAAGTTAAAAAACCTCACAAAACTTATCCCCGAAATATTCCAGGGGCAGTGAGGGGTGTAGTTAACACATTTTGATGTTCTAGCAGTTTGGAAGCCGCAATATTAATAAAAATGCTCTTTGAACCCCTAATCCTGTAACAACTTTGCTTACAAGATTTTCTGGCACGTCTTTGGGACCAGGCACTTTGTTTTGGTTTTCTGCTTGGTGTTTCTTTGGTTTTTTTTTTTTTTTTTTTTTAAACAGAAAACCTATGCAAATCAATTAAGAAAAAGCTACAGAAAACGACCACGGTGCCAGAGCAGATGAACACTTCTTGGGTGACAGCAAAACACTTCTGCAAGCTCTTTTTCAACAGACTTAGATTCTCATCTGGGGACAAGTGAGACTCTGCAGCATACACTGGCTTAGAGAAAAGCTGCAATATAGGCACAGGAGTCACCTACAACATGAGCTTCACGCTCTCTCTGCCAAGACACGGACACTATCACTTGAGGAGAAAAGGCAACGCCTTGAGGAAATGATAATGCAGCTCACTGGGGCCAACTGCTCTCAGGTGGCTCACTGCCAGCGTGCAGAGCCAGGAGGGACCAGATGTACTTACGGGTAGTACACAGTGAATGTCTCCCCTGTGCTGAGGTTCATGAAGCTGTAGAAGGGGTCCCCAGGCTGTAGGACAGAGCCAACAAAAGGCAGTCCGTCGGCATCCAACTTCCCTGTAACGTTGGGATCGCCAGGCCTGACTCCAAATACTAAATTATCACCTGCCCTGCTGGCTTTGAGGGAGAGGTCAACGCTCTCCATCTTGATAACGCTTCCATAGGCAAACCCCCTCTGCCAGGAAGATTTGTTCACGATCTAAACAGAAGAAACAAAAGCCTGTTATAAGTCTTGCTAATAACTTCAACAAAGAAAGCATTTCCTTTCCAATCCTTTCCAATCCTTTCCTTACCTTTTTAACAGTGCCTTCCTAAACAAAGCCTCACAGCAAGTCACCTAACCTTCTGCAACCCCAGTATTTTTCAATGCTGGAAGGCCACTGCCTTGCACAGGGGAGCTCTGCTCTACTCTTAGTACCTCCAGCATTACCTGCGGTAACAACACTTAACCACTGTGCTCCTGTACCTGCCCTAACAGAGTCTGTGGACCAGCCAAAGCAGAAAACAGGCTCTTCTCAGGTAGGTACCACCCTTCTTCCCAGTCCCCATCTCAAATTCCTTCGCAGGACAGCAGGATTCCTCCTCCTTTTGGTGGCTTACCATTGCATCTTCCATGTCATAGCCGCTGTAGGAGATGACAGCCACGATGGAATTGGTGCCGACGGGATAGCTGTCCATGCTGTAATGGTCATACATGCTGGGCCGCACCAGAGGGCTCTGGGGCGTGTGCAGGTGGTACAGCTTGTTATCCGAGCGGTCCTTGTAGTTGTAAACTGGAAAGCCCATGGTTTGCTTTCCTACAAAGAAAGAAAAGTGGATATATTGAGGATCAAGTCAAAGTTAATCTATGTTTCATCCTCCATGTATCTTGTTAAGAAGAAAGCTGTAAATACATCCAATTTAGAGGTATTACCAATATTAAAAGCCTTGGAATTTAGTAATTGCCCAAAGTCCAGCCATAAAAGTTTCTATGAACCACAACGCTCAGTTTCTTTCATACCATTTCATTATTTGTAATTCTGTGTCTTTTCTGCAATTGCAAAATCTCCAGGAAGGTCAGTGTGGTATTTTTTGGTTTTTGTTTGGGTTTTTTTGTGTGTGTGGTTTTTTTTCCCCCCCACCCTCTCCCCAAAGTTTCCTGTAGTGAAGCACACTTTACACAGATCCAGGCCAAAAAGGGTTTGCCACTGCAGTATAAATATATATAGGCAAGGGAAATAAGTTCTGAACACAGCCACATCAGAACTTTCAGAAAAGTATGAAAAAGTGGTAGCATTTTAAGGACATCTTCTGGTAATATTGTCAGAAATGTAATATGCTAGCGATGCTATCGAGGTAATGAGACCTGCTCTCTCGAAGCCCCTACCCAAACACTTTCTCTCAGCCTTTTGTTTTTGTTTTTAAATAAGCTTCTTGCGCATCACTTGCACCTCAGCTGATTGAAACCCCACGTCCATACCCTTTCCCAACGTCTTTCAGACAACCACATAAATCAATTTACATCTTTGTCAAGTAGTTTTGAGAAAAAAACCCCACGCTGTTGCCACATTGCTGCACTACTCTCTTGTGACAGACACCTACAATGAGCTGCTGTGCCAGGACAGCAGTTGCTCACTGGAAACAGGTGTTGAGGAAACCGCACACCACGACTGCAGAGCTTCTCCTGCAGCAAAGAGCCAGAAGAAGATGGTGGTTGTGGGGACAAGGGGACTGTTGGCAGCACAACTGTCAGACAATACCACCACCAAACAGCTGGTGCGGTGCCCTTCACTTGTCTGTGTCATCAACAACATCAAATTAAGAAAAAATAAAAACAAAACAAGCAAAACTTACTAAAGGATTATAAGTAATGAAACATGAGTTTCACAACTAAGTGCTGCCCACTGCAAGGCAGCCAGGATAAACTTGACTTCATTTACTTTGCCATGAAAAAAATGGCTGTTGATCAACTTCAATGCTGAAACAAGGCTGGGAAGAGCTGTTCTTTGGTCATGCAGAAAGACACGATGGAATACACACAAGAGATGTTTTTCTCCCTCCCTTGTGCAGGGACTAGCAGCATTAGGCTCTACAGCACTTACCCATCTGGCACTGGTACATGTTTCGTGGGCTTTGGTTGTGGTCGGAGAAGGGGATGAGGTTGGCCACCACGCTCAGAATGCTGTGAGGGAAGAGCTCCTGGTGAGTGCTCATTCCAGGCACTACCTCCGACTCCAGTGAGGCCACGTTCATGAAGATCTGCAAGCATCAAACCAGACAATGCTCATTTGCTTGCTTCCTTTAAAGGGAAGGAAGCAAAACAAAGCTGCCTGTGATGACTTTTTATCCATTTCAGTTTTAGCTGCGGTCACTGTCTGCACCATAGTGTCTTAGCAGGCAGGAAAAATACCAGACAGCTGTTAAACTACCTAACAGAACCACAGACCAAGTGCAAGGAAAGCAAGCAAGCCTGGAAACACAACATGGCAGTAACATGGCCTCCTTCCTGTCTCCCATTTAATTGTTCAAAATGAGCATGATCCACAGGAATCTGCTGCTTGGTTGCCCACGGAGACCATGAGGGAACACAAGATAAGACAGTACAAAAGACAGCAATCCTTCACCTCAAAAGCTTCACTAAATTAACACCGTGAGCAGATTTCAGTATCTCAAAAAGAGCCCTACAGTCCATCTAAGACATTTACCAGAAACCAATTAGCAGGAGGTGGTGAGAAAACCCTTTTGCCACCTATTCTAGCTCTTCCACGCAAGCTCCCTACGTCCCATCCTCAGCTCCTTTCACAACTATTTTCCAAAACATCATTTTTGATGCCAGGTACCTGTTACTCTGTAACAGTGAGCACTTTATAAAGGAAATATGCAACCTCCACCTGTTCCAGAGTGCCAATCCATTCGTTCCTTCCATAGAGCAGGTTTTTGACAGGCCGCACCATTCGGCAAGGGGTAGTAAAAATGAACAACCCGGGATACAGACTGGGTTTTCCCGTCATTGGGATAAGGACCACTTCTGCCCGCGCCGGGAACCTCTTCTCTTGCGTTATCTGTTTGTGCAAAGAAATACCAATTTAGAAATACAAACCAACACTGGTTTAGTGAAGCTGCATCCAACAGGTTACACAATGAAAATGCCAACCATGGGTGTAGCTACCAACACAAAAAGGCGGAGAAAACATTTTAAAAATACTTCTAGAAAAATCCCCACCAAAAAGAAGGACAGAATATGTTTATCTTGCCTTTTTCAACAAAAAAATTTCTTCTGATAATGACTATTTCATAGACTAACAGACCAAACATGCAGATATAAATAAGAAAAACAGAAAAGCGCATTCCCATACTAACATACAACCAAAGAGAACTTATTGGGTCAGATTAAAAAAAAAAGAAGAAGGAAGTTTAAAAAAGGTTCTAAACATGCTTATTTTTGACCACTGCATGTTGAAGTTGTTTAGCTAAGAAACATTCTGAACAAGAGAACCTTGAAACGGCGGAGAGTTTCTGCAATCCCAGGAGCCAGCTCCCGCTCCACCCAGCCCACCACAGAGCCATCCAACACCACTCTGTAGCACTCGGTGTACGGCTGGCTTGGCGTCGCATCAACAGGGGTGACACCTGTGTAGAAGGAACAGCCAAAAAAGCAAAAAAACCCACAGAATTATTTCTGCAGGAAGCTTTAATCCACACCAAAAAGCTTTCCGAGCCATCAAAAGATTCAGACTTACAGAGCAAAGCTGTAGATTACTTAATGCAAAATATAAACCATGCACAATTAAGAATGCCAGTCCCCTCTCCATTTTTCTGACCGAAATAAGGATTCCCATTATTGCAGTAAGCACAAGTAAGCTGCAGTTTAATTCAAGTCACCAGCAGCATTAGAAAGTCACTGCTTGGTCCAATTTCTTAGAGCTTGTACAGTGCAGTTATAGAGTCACAGAATGGTTTGCGTTGGAAGGGATCTTAAAGACCATCCAGTTCCAACCCCCCTGCCATCAGCAGGGACACCTTCCACTAGTGCTTAAGTGAATGCCTTCACTCTATGGCACACAGCTAAGAAACATTTACATTAACTTTACACTCTCCAGAAGGCTGACATGCCTGTATAAGCAACGTGCTACTCACCACTAAGCAGAAGCACAGCAAGTACGGGTTTAACTGGTTTCACTAAGCAGAAGCACAGCAAGTACGGGTTTCACTTTCTCCAGTGAAAGTGAAATTTTATTTTAATATATTTTTATTTTAAATAATAAATATATTATTTCAATTTTATTTTAAATAATAAAA
>NW_010321846.1:0-251 GCF_000700745.2 Antrostomus carolinensis
TGCGTGTCCGGGCCCAGTCCCCCTGCCCCAGCTGAAGGTGCCACCACTGCCAGCCCGCTCTGTGGGGCAGGCTTGGGGACAAGCCACCCCACGCGGTGCTGAGGACCATGGGAAGGTCACTCTTGGTGGCTGCACCACCGGGTCCCCAGGGACACGGGCACCCAGGGCAGCACTGCCCGTCCTGCTGCTGCCACCAGCCCTGCTGTGTCCTGCAGAGCAGGGGACCATGGCAGGGACCGTGGCAGGGGAGG
>NW_010321846.1:320-536 GCF_000700745.2 Antrostomus carolinensis
GGCTGGGGGAGGCTGGGTGCTGCCCAGGGGGAGAGGGCACCGTGGGAGTGTGACATCCCCCTGCAGTGTCACACCTGGGAGGGGACGTTCTCCTGAGCATCTCCCTGTCCATGGCCCCCACGGGCCACCCAGCAGCAGGATGCCCCTGCCATGGCCCTGCCAAGTGACCCTGCAGCATGGCTGGGCAGGGCAGGGTGGTCTGCACTGCCCTTCACT
>NW_010321847.1:0-505 GCF_000700745.2 Antrostomus carolinensis
CCTCACAGACAGGAGGGTGCAGAGCCCCAGCCCTGCAGCAAGCAGCACCACCGCCAGTGCCCAACAGCCACCGCCCCAGCCCAGCCCTCATTATGCCCCATCAGAACCCAGCCATGTCCACCAGGAGAGGAATGGTTCACAACTCTAGCCCTGCAGCCAGGGGACAACATACACAAAGACCTCTCTAACATCTGGAGATTGCAGAAGGGGCCAGGGTGGCACTGGCAGCCCCAGTGTGGGCTCAGCCCCCGGCCCCAGCAGCACGGTGAGCCCCCTGGCCCGCCTGGGAATGGCTGGGCTGTGGCCCCTCATGCTTCTGGGAAGCATCAAGCCTTTCACCAAGGCTGGGCTTGCAAACACGCCGCCAACCAATAAATACCTCGCTCAGCACACGTGCTGTGAGGAAGGGGATCCCAGCACGGGCTGGGGGTGGAAGCAGCCTGCCTTTGGCTCCAGAGTCCAACCAACGCCTTGGCCAGAGCAGGTTTCCCCAGCGCCTGGGGCC
>NW_010321848.1:0-13198 GCF_000700745.2 Antrostomus carolinensis
GCATCCACCCGCTGCCATCGGCTAAACCTCCCGCTGCTCCCCGCCTCCCTCCCCGCCTCCTTGGGTATGCGTGTAAGCAGGGGGAAAAAAAATAAAAATGAGATAAATAAATAAAATGTAAATGTAAACCCGGCTGACCTAATTCAGGTCCCTCCGGGGATGGAAGGGACAGCTTGGAATGGGATTATCTGGCCTGGGAGATTTGCTGTCCAGATTAATACTAGATATAGTACTAGATACAGCAAAGTACAATATCTAGAGGGGGTGGGCGGGCGCTGCAGCCCCCCACCCCCCTCTAATGCAGCATCCCTCCTAGAGCCTGGGATATCAAGTCTGCAAGTAAATCTGCAAGTCTGCAATAAAATCACACCTTAAACCAGGCCATGAAAATAGTTTGGGCTTCCCAGTTCTCACTGCTGGCTCGGTTAAGTCCCAGAGAGGCCGGGTGAAGTCATGCTCAGTATGCCCACAAATCACAATCTGTGTCTATAGCAGATATAGTCTATAGTCTCTATCAGACCTGAAATGAAAGAAATTAAATACCTAGAAGTGAGGAAGCAACTGCTATTTTCACCTTATTAACTGAGAAGGAAAATAGCGGGAGTTGGTCGAACGTTGTCCTGGATCAACATGACTTTTTAGGAGTGTGGGGTAAGTGCTTTGCTCTGGCCAGCCCCAAATCCAGCATCCGCACAGCAGGGACAGACCCAGCCTCTTTCATCATTATTTGAAGATAATAAGTAAGCAAGATCATAGAATCTCCTGGTTGGAAAAGACCTCTGAGGTCATCGAGTCCAACTGTACCTGTCTACTACTAAACCACATCTCTGAGCACCCCATCTAGCCATCTTTTAAACACCTCCAGGGCTGGTGACTCAACCACCTCCCCAGGCAGCCTGTTCCAGTGCCTGATAATCCTTTCAGTGAAAAAATAACCCTTTCAGTGAAGAAAAGATGATAGCTATCAAAATGTTTTACATAGGAGTTGCTTTCAAGAGGAAGATATTGACCTTTGAAAGGTCACCCTAAGAAGTGCCCTTTTTGAGGCAGGTCTGCAGAAAACCAGTCAATCCAAGAAAATACATTCATTTTGCAAATAAAGTTTGGTTATTTCCCAGCATTTCCCACTATGGCAACACAACAGAACAAGCTCTTCAGTGCCAAAGTACTATAAGCAATAGTTACATTTTTATTCTGTAGTCTTTACCACAGGCAATTAGGTAGAACAAAATGTGACAGTTTTGGAGCCGATAGCTGAACTTGATGATACAGCAGACAAGAAGGTACAAAAATAATAGAAATATAAATACGGGAAACAGCACTTTCCTCTGGCCACCTTTTTCAATCACTTTCCCACTGCAGAGTGCAATGTCAAACTTTTAAAAATAAAGTTGATCCATAGGTTCTCCAAATGCACTATTGAGCAAGGTTTGGCAGGAAGGTTATTAAGAATCCACCCCGTGACATGAATATAAATGGATGCAAATACTGTCCTTGGTTGCACCCGTGTGCTACCATGCTGCCCTCAGGCCAGCTGCCCTGTAGTAGCCTTTCCTAATACCAAAGGGTTTCAGAAAAAGTATGCCAGCTCTAAGCCTCTGATTATTTTTATTTTTACTTAAATCTGCAATAGGTTTTTATACTGGAAACTGAACTCTTCTTGGTTAGTCCTTGGCTCTCTGCATGCATTCCCATCAGTCAGGCTTTGCTGCCAGTGCTTGTGGTGACAGCAGTCTTTAATGGTGGGGCTTCCCATGTAGAGCTTGCATATTACAAAAAAAATTTTTTTAATCAGGCAGATTTGTTGCCTGCCACCTGAAGCCACCTGAAGGTAAGTTCCAGCTCTGCTTTCCCAGTTTAGATGGGCTGTGACATCTCGTCTTTCTTACCTTCTGAGCAGCTGGTGTCCAATCTCCCTACATTCCGTACACGGATCAATTCCTTGCCGTTTCCTGTATATAAAGTGTTGTCAGCCAAAAATTAAGGCAACAGCTCACTGGGTGATACAGTAACCTTGAGAGTTAGTCCTCTTGCGTGCATCCAACCCCTACATCATCTGTAGTGGAAGAGATGCTGAGGCTGTAGTTTCACTAGGAAAAAAAAGAGCGTTTAACATTCACCAGGTAATCTCATCAGTTTTGAAGTTCTGCACAAATAACTCCGTCAGGATTTAAAGCATTAATCTATTCATCTATTAAAGATTTAATCTATTGGGATCAGCTGGATTGAAAAATGATCATCAATGCCCAATGTCCTGGGGGCCTGTTATGAAGATTTTAGCTCTGCTGTCACCTGCTGCAGGCAGGAGTTGGGATGTAGGCTCCACAGCTGTGGGCTGTGTCAGGAGTGGCCAGGGCTGAGAAAGCTGGAGTACAAAGCTAAACGTGTGTATGGAATTTTCAACAGCAGGAAAACAGGTTGCTACCTGCTTTTTCAGGCCCTTTCTTGTCCCACAACCAAGGTGCAGGCTCACCTGTGCCCAACTGCTGATCCTCCATCTGAGGGCAGCTCCCACGGCCCACGGTGAGGACACCTCCACCTCGGTCGCGTATCTTGACACTGGACAGGCTGCAGTGGAGCTCAATCAGCGCACAGCTGCAGGGGGTGGTCGATGGGAATGGGCTCACACATCCTTGCTTCCTGGCAGAAGTCCAATGGTGCTCCTTGTCATGTCCATCATGGAGCTGCATCACACCGTCTTCCATGAAAGCGCTAGTAACGAACCACCTTTTCAAACTGCAAACGTATACATGTAAAATAACAAAACACCTTTTTGAAACAATTACTGTGATGCCCACCACCACCTTCAAAGGGAGGTAGACCACAGCCAGCTGTTACGAACACACCTAAGGGCAGGAGAGCAACCAAAACAGCCTTTTTGTCCAGGAAAAGAGCTGTAGAGAAAGCTGAGGAGTTTCCACAGGATTCCATCGATGGCTCCGTCCGACAGAGCAGCTCTGGGATGCCCACCTTCTCTTCGCTCCTCATCAGGACTGTTTTACAGGTGATGCAGGAGGGAGCAGTCGTGAAAACTGGCTGCTTCACTGGATTATTTGTTAAACCATAGGAAGTTCGAAGAAGTGATTTTGCAGAAAACTATTTCAGCAGCTTCAGTAGGAAAATGCTGACGTATGCCCACATCCAATATTGGTATGTCAAGACCAGCAAAAGAGTAAGAAATGCAAATGATAAACTGAAATCTAGGAAAATAATATGCAAGCTCAGTTAGCACTGCTAATTCT
Organism: Antrostomus carolinensis; assembly: GCF_000700745.2. NCBI lineage: Eukaryota > Metazoa > Chordata > Aves > Caprimulgiformes > Caprimulgidae > Antrostomus > Antrostomus carolinensis. Next base: position 3,243 of record NW_010321848.1, read on the forward strand.
GAAGTGGGTTGAATCGGTAATAGGCAGAACTATTGTTTGATGTGCTTCCACATTATTTTTCAAAAAAATAAAGTTTAACTCCAACAGTAAAGTGGTTTTAAGAGGTAAACCTACTGAAGTAATTCAAACCACAATTTCAAAATAAGTCATCCAGCTGCAGTTCCTCAGGTCTTTTAAAACGTACCAGAAGCTTTCAGATTTGTGGAAATGAGAGCACGCATGCTCTCATATCAGAGAAATGAAAACAGCTACACCATTTTAATTCTCGTACTATATGAAAATGAAAGCACCAGTTGTCAACCCAGACTAACCGCTTAGCCCAGTCTGCATTCTTTACCAGAATTCACGTCTATTAGCATCATTTTTAGGCAGCAGCAAATTCTCAGGTGAACATGGCGAAAGGGTATGGCATTTGAAAACTCAAGCACACTCAGAAATTAGGCTTCAATAGAAGCAATTGTAATAGCTAGCATCTTAAATCAAAAGCACTGTCTAGCTACCTCATGCTTAGGATGACAACTGTGCATTCAGAAGCTCTTCTTGAGTGTGGCAGCTGTTAATCAAACCTTTTTGTTTCAGTCAATATCCACCCATGGAAGTACTTTCAATCAGAAGTTATGGGGAATTAACAAAAAAAAAAAAAAAAAGAAAAAAAAAAAATTAAATGTGCTCATTTTAGGTGACAAATACCTTTTAAGCAGTGTTATTTAGAAAACGAACACCCTTCTTCAATAGCCATGGCCACTTAAGAGTCATGCAGGACCAAATCAACAGCCCCATAGACCTCTGTGCCTTCCAGCACTGCCTAAGCCATGCCAAAGATAATTTATGGTCTCTTCACAATCAACAAAAAGAATCCCCTGACCCTCTGCAAGCAATTTCGCATCTGCCTACAATACACAAGTTCTTACTTTTATGTACATTTTCAATTTTTTTTTTTTTTCATGGACACTGTAAAACAGAAACAGAGAAGTACAAAAAATGCTAGCTTAGGGACAGAGAGGATTCCACACGCAACATGCAGCAACGTGATACGACTCTGCATCCTTGTACCGCACAGATGTCATCTCCGTGAGAGCGCAGTGTGGTCAGTCACGAACCCTGACCCCCCGGCAGCCGGCATTATAACAGAGCTCACAGTCACGTGCAAAACAGTTTTACCCATGTGCATATCTGCAGGCTCCCCTGGATTACTTGGGTCTTCAACCAGATTATCAAGCCCATGAAGGTTCTCACGTGCTTAAGTATTTGTAGCACCAGGTACGAAGGCAGAGGAGATTGAGTCCTGGGCATTTTTTTGTCTGTTGGTTTTTAAACACCCAGCTGGAGCCTCCTTACCTCCTTCCTCCATGGCTCCCGGGTTTGAGTTAAAATAACAACTGCAAGTGTTTGCTGCAATACCAGGGACAATCAAGTGGGTGGAACCCATTTTAACCCTGGAAATTAAGGGTAGCAGATTTCCAGAGGAACTGGAGCTAACTACTCAATACAGATTTACAAACAATATGCAGTAAGGAGTGATAACTCTCAGGAGTGTGTTAAACAGGTCAGAAATAGGAGTGCTTCTACTTGTTTCCAAGAACACCAGGTTTACTACTCAGAACTTACCTTGCATGTTGTTGTACAAAGCTGCAATTATGGGGGAAAAAACCCACCTCAAATAAATGTATTTTTAAAATAGTATTCAGTTCTCTCCCTTTATTCACAGTGTTACTGCAATGTAAAAACATACTAAATAAGCCTCAGACATTAATTGTCAGTGTTAAAAATCTCCAGGTCAATTCAGTTGCCAATTTGACATGTGTCTAAATGTGTAAATGAGGGCTGAGGTTTTCCTCCTTTCAGAAAAAAAGGGAGTACAGGGGGGTGGTGGTGGGTGTTAATTTTTTTTTTTTTTAATTAATGTGATATCAGCTAAGAAATGTTTCCAATTTTAAACTTAAAACAAAGTGTAACTGTTTAAACTTGTCTCTCCTGCTTCAGCCCAGACTGTAACATGAAATTAAGTCACAGATTTTTAAAGACTCCACATATGCTTATTTAATCGACGAAGGACAGCCAGACTGCTCTTCCCCTTGGAAGAAGCAAAGCACCAGGTCCCCGCTCACAGGTGAGACATTTGCTAAAATCAAGCATCTCGCATTTTTGAAGTGTCATGCAGTTGAATACAACTGTATCATCGAAGTAACTTTTTGGAGAACTTCAATTCCCAATTTCAGCTTAATTGTTTTTAAAGTACCACAGTTATTAAGTAGTATAAGATACCATTTTTAACCTAACTTCTTCTTCATTTCCATGAGATTGGCTATGCAAATGAAAAATAATATTAAAAAAAACCCCAAGCCCATATAATAAGAAATAACCACATTTGATTTGAAGATGTAAACATCATTTAGGAATCCTTTTTTTAAAAAAAAAAAAAAAAAAAAAAAGCAAGAAGCAAAGATCACAGCCCTCTTCTGACAATAAAAAAATGTAACATTAATTGCAGAGTGAGCAAAATGCTTATGGAAAATTACCCTTTTTAAAATTTACAGATTTATGTTTAATTAGTTAAGTATTTGTATCTGCTCTGAGAAAAAGTCACCATCTTTTTCAGTTGTGTTAGCAATCACCTGGATTATAACCATCCTCTTTCACATTGAGAAAGCAGATTGCTTTAATAATAAAAAAAATATAGTCTTATAGGCTTATACTTTTATGTCTATCATTTTAAAATAGATTAAAAAAAGAGTGAATTTAAAATTGCTACACACCTGATACAGAACGACAGCAATGCCATTAATGGTCCAATTTCCAGCATAATTCAACAGATGCCAAAAAGCTGTTTTTGCACCACATCGAAAAACAGGTCAAAACCTAAAAATAAAACTCCACAATTGACTGATATTACTGTCTTTTCTTGCTTTGGGAATTTCAGGTATTTTGAAATGGTCTGCATCACCAGAGGCAACTCAATGAGAAGTGTCAGTCACATCAAGAAAAAAGAAAACTTTCCAAATGGTTCAGGTTTTTTTTCCTCCGCTCTAGAGAAGAGTTGTAATTTTCAGAACCAGTGTATATTCACACTTGTTTGCATATGGAAGTTCAAGTAGCAGTGATCCTCAAATAAAATGTATTTGTTTTAAGTGGCAAAATACCAACCTGGAACTAAGCTATGATCAGTCCACAAGTGTTCCTTCTGTGATGAATTCTTGTAGCATCTTTTTATCATTTGAAATGTCTCCCACCCGCCTTTCTAAAAATGATTTGCTATTTGCTGTTCTAGAGAGGGGATCTGAAACGAAGGTTAACCAAACTGTTTGGCTGTGGAAACTTTACTGTGGAAATGAATATAAAACTCTCTCATAAGTTTACTTGTCAGCAGCAAAAAGACTCTTCAAGTGTCTTAACCACTGTACAGCTCGATAGTTTTAATACTTCAACTTTTTTTTTTTCCATTTTTCATTGTTGAAGAAATAATTTCACAATCTCAAATCAAAGTCAACACTGCAGTGAGGAGAGCTTTTCTACTTTATTACAAAGAGAAGAAGCCTTTATGTGGTCAGAAAATACAAGATTGATCTTTTTTTTTTTTTCTCTTCCTATGAAACGCTGCTGTTCAAACAGCCAGAGTGAATTGTCTCAGTTCACTTCTTTAAGTCCCATCACATTCACTTGGGTATGGATGTCCTTGGCTGCTGAAAATCTGGCCCTTTAGTGCACAGGGCGACAAAGTAGTCCCCTGACCAGCAGTTCCAGAATGTCCCGTTTTCATATATTGCATCCATGCACACCTCCTAAAAATGAGGTACAGCAGGGCAAACATTTTCCAAAATAGATGTCATATATATAATATATACACATTCGTACATACATACCTTTATTCATGTGATGTCCAAAAATTTAAAAAAAATGTACACATTTATTACAAAATCGTAACAAAGACTGGACAGTGTTTTGCTCATTCTGGAAAGATGAAGCTCAGTAATACACAACTCTGGAAACTAACCAGAGACTGTGGCAATATCTTTCTTCTAAACAGTCAGATATTCTTGCATTAAGCTTGGCGAAAACTGCCTTTCAAAAACAGAAGGGGAAGTAAAATGAAGGAAGCAAACCTTGCTCATCTTTCCAAATGAAATACGAGAAGGATCTTCACATAAAAATGCACAAACATTTTTTATTACCAATAGTGCTACAATGAACAATGCAAATTTTGTTGTCTAATTTTTTGTCTTTTTTCTTTTTTTGTTTTTACATTTTGGAAAACTAAGTGGTAAACTTTTGTCAGTGTACTCGCTTGTCTTTACAGACCCAAGCTTGTCTGCTGGCAAAAAATAAAACAAAACAAAAATTCAGACCCTGCTCAAACTAAAGAAAAACAATTACAAATTTAGTTGTTGGGCAGCACATAATTAGTAAGGCAGGACCTCAAATGGTGACCCTTCGCATGAGCCAATTGCCAGATCCTCAAGGAATTAAAACCAGGATGCCTGAGCCACATCAGTTCTGCAGTTATGTTGAGTATTGTGCTGAGACAGCCATACCCCAAGAAAAGGGAAGTCTTTAGAAGGCTTGCTGAGCAGGGTTGTAGTTGAAGGTTGATGGCAGATGAGGCCTTTCTTCTAATTTGTCATATTCCAGATGGAACTCCTATAATTAAAATAGGGGGAAAAAAAAAAGACAAAACCAAATAAAACAACACATCGTTTACCTGTTGAGAACTGTTTGTTCTACCAGCCACACTTGAAAAGCACAAATATGGAAGAGATCAAGTCCCAACTTATCTCAAGGCAGAAACATGTGATTTTGCTCTCTGGGATTCTATATTTTAATTAGGAAAAAGTCAATATCCTAAGCCATTACACCTGCAATATGTAGTCTCTCATTTTTTTATAGTGTTACATTACTCTCAGAACCATAGTTATGATCTCAAACCACTATATATATGTGTGTGTATATATATACACACACACACACAAAACACAAATATACAGCCATGGCATGACTTGAATTATGAATAAAAGCTTCTGTCTTTACACAGTTCAGATGTACAGAGACTTATTTTGGATGACCTGAAGTTCTGGGATATTTTGTGCCATGCTACCAAACCCAATAGTAAGTTAAACTAGCTAGGCTTCTCCTCCTTAGTACAAAACTGGGGAACGTTATCTAAAATGCTAGAAACATTACTGAAACCTATTTAAGCCAGAATGTAGTAACATGTCCCCCACATTTCATACTCAGATTTAAGACTCAGACCCACCCAACCCTCCTGTACATCCCGGGTTCCTTGTTTCTTACCACACTTTCCCAGCGTCTACCATGAGAAATTCTGCTGGTGTTTTATAAACAACCACATAGAATAAAAATCTTTGCCCATGTGCTCAGATGCCACATGGTTCATAAATAAGCAGCTCTACTATCTCACTGGCACAATCACCTGACTTTTGTTTGAGGGCATCTGATTTACATATTTGTAAAACATTTCACTGATCCAGTAGGAATTCTTATTCTGACTACAGGAACTACTACTACTAAGACTGTAACCACCCCTGATGTCTAAATGTACCCTGATTATTACAGTGGAAAGCACAGTTTCCCTCCCTGTGACCCTAAGGCACTGGAACGGCCTACCCAGAGAGGTGGGGGATTCACCATCCCTGGAGGTTTTTAAAAAGAGATTGGACGTGGCCCTTAGTGCCATGATATAGTAATTGGAGTTGGATCAGGGGTTGGACTTGATGATCTTGGAGGTCTTTTCCAACCCAATCTATTCTATGATTCTAATTTGTGCACATAATCATAATTAGTGCAGTTTGACATTTGGTGCTTGTTACTTCATTCATGCAAAAATGTACAAGGACTTACTTAAGCCTTATATTTTTCAGATCCTCTCAGCAGTTTACCTGTGTCTTATCCCCATTTTATCTTCATTCAAGAAGCAGAGTAAGCAGAGAAGTTTCAGAATTGTTCTTTAAAAACAACAACTACTTCAGACAAATGCAGTAATTTATTCTGTCTAACTCAGTGGAGAACCTCAGAAGAACATCATCTGTATCTGCAGAGCAAACTTACCCCACTCTTTTTACATATGGATGAAAACGCCAAGAGTAGTGAATAGATTATTTTAGAAGACTCCCTAAAGTGATTAAATAGTGCAGTATTTCAGTTTTTACAGGCAGGCAAACTAAATTAAAGACCAAGTCAATGCCACTCCAAAAATAAAATCTAGGAAATCCAACTCTAAGAACACTCTTTAAGGCAAAACAAGGTCCATCTAGCACAGAAAGAACATTCAGCATGGTAGGGGAAAATGCTAAGCAGTCAGTAAGCCCATATTCACCAGAGAACACTGTCCTTAAACCTGGAAAATCCTAGCAAAACCTAGGTGAGGTTACAGCCATCTGCATTCAAGTGCTGCACATCTGCTTCATTTCTGGCTCTCCGCTCTCTACTCCAATCAAGGGAACTTTCAGTTGTTTGGGTTTTTTGGTGGAGGTTTGTTTATTTATTCTGGTGGTGGGTTGGTTTGGACTATTTTAGGTTATATATACACAAGTAAATTACTTTTGGCATTCCTAATTAACACTGCATGCCAGCCAGTGTATGTTCTCTTTTTGTGTAGATACATACACACATGCTGATACTGAAGAGATGCCTGATCCCTCCTTTTGTGAGAAGCAAGATCAAGGTGTACAAATCTCTATGGGTATTTTGGTGTCAAAGGCTGGTTTAGGTTGGGTAGATCTTCAGTAATTCTTAAGTAATTTTATAATAGAAAAAATACCACTCAAACTTCTCTCCCATTCATGGTTTCCAAAATTTTCAGTTTGCATGTAATCATGGAAGGGTCTGCAGATCATTATCAATCTATGGTCAGCTGTTGGGGAATTGCTTCTTTAACAAAATTGTAAACAAAGAGAAGGGTTAAAAATAAAAGCTTCAATCAGCTAACTGAACTTCTGTATGCTCTGACATGCCTTCAAAATCACCCACGGAAAATGGCTACTTAAGCTGGTAAGACAGTTATCAGCAGCCTAAAAAGGGGCTTTCTAAACTTAGGGTGTTGCATACCTCTACTGGCAGTAATAGCTGCGAGCAAGGTAGTATATCTGAAAGAAGAGCTTAGGAGCTTGAGCGGTCCTTTGTGTGCTGTGAGTTGGAAGCCTCTCCTATTTAGAAGAAGGAATATGATTCCCTACCAGATTTTCTTTAGAAGTACATGAGTTGATACTTCAAACTGCCATCAGTTTTCAAAATAAACAGGCTTAAAACAGCCTCTTTGATTTGCATTGCAGTGTCAGCAATGCTCAAGTTCAATGTCCAGTAGTATGTAAGAACACCTATCGTTATATATGACAACACCAAAAAAGAACTCATTGACCAAATAGTTTTGAAAACTAGAAAGCAATTATTTATTACATATAGAAAAATACTTGTATTACAGGTATACTTTAAGTTTTTGCTTTTGATTCCAGGGGCCACTGTGGTTTAGGATGTGAACAGGAGCACTGATATTTTTTAATATAAACAGATACAAATAAAATGTAAAAAAATGTCATTTATCCATTGACAAACATCTTAAATTGTTTTATTTTCCACATCTAAGTAATTATTCAAAATTAAATACTTTTTATTAACCAAGAGTAACAAATAATAAATGTGTGTGGAAACTTAGAGCACACGTGCAAGCAACACTAAATAAATTGCAAAGAAATCAATCACTCCTCATGTCATCCTGAAAACTTTTTTTGATGGTAAATTTATATCAGCCTGCAGGTCTACAAACAATAATAGGCAAGAATACTAAAGACAGAAGAGAATTGCTTAAGGTGGTCCATAGCATTAATAGAATAAAACAAAACAAAGATAGCCAAATAGGAAGTGTCTTGAGGATAAAATACTGTGGACTGTGTAAGTCCATCAAAGGAGATATTAGAAATTCCATGGCTAGCTCAAAAATTCCAAACAGGACTGAAGAAGAAGCCTTTATACTGGCTTAAAGATGGATGCAAAGACCTACATTTAAATTAGGGGTTGAATTAAAATGCTATGGCACATCTCTGTTAGAAGAACAAATTTAACTTTCCAGCAAAGTATTTCAATTAATATTGATCTTAAAAGGATAGGAAGTAATTTAATGTAGGCAGCAACCCTTACAAGCAAACAAATACTGGGAAATTTACCCTTCTCTCCCATAAAGAACTCCACATTTTGTAACTACAAGATTAAAGTAAAAGGGTTTTATAATCTTGTTCCTTAAACAGCGTTAATTCTCCTTACTTTTCAAAGGAGAAATTCCAGACAGTTTACTTCAGACTATTTAAATCAGGATTTCAGTAAATGTGCAATTGTAGAAGGTAGTTTTGGTCTCATATCCACTTCCCTTCCTCTCTCATGTCTCCTCAACAGCAGCAAACTATACAGCCAAATCCTCAGCGAAAAATCAAAGTGTCTTTAACCATACTGTACTTTCCACATGCTCTAGGATAAAAAACCACATATATAGACATATCTGCAATCAGCATTTTCCTGCATTTTGTTTTGCATTTGAGGTCAATTTGAAGTTTATTGTCATTCATATTTTTTCACTATTTACTACCATGTATCAACACAGAATTAATTTGATTTTATTTTCTAAGAGTTTAGGAATTGTCTCATTACTCAGCTGCATTCCTTTCTTCAGTCTGTTATCTATAAGGAATATAAAAATAGAGCCTACAGCTTAACAAAAAAAGACAGATATATTATTTAATGTTTTCTGGAAAGAAGTTATTCAGTTTACTTGGCTTTGTTAAAACCAACCTAGTACACTATCAAAAAATCTGTTAAACCACATCTGGTTCATGTGTTTAAAAACTTAGTCTTAAGATTTAGTAATATTCTCTAAAGTAAACAGTTATGTTTCACTCTATCTATTGCAATGCAGTATAATTTAAAGTAGGTACAATAAATATATAAGCTCATACTGCATAAAGCATCATGTCTGCAAAGCACAACATATTAAAATATGCACTGCCCTATATTTGAGCATATACGCTAGAACAATAGACAAATTTATAAAACACTTTGAAAAACAATTTAATTTACACATATAAGAGACTAATTTACCAGAAACAATTCTCATCTGACTGCTTCAAAAAAGGAGTAATGAAACTGTTAACCAGCAATTATTTTTGTGGTCTTCTAAGAAACTGATATTCCCAGTGTTCACTAATAATGTAGCAGTTCTAGAAAGAGACTGCAATTTATCAGAATTCTTTTTTTTTTCTAGCTTCTTATATTTTTAATTTCCTGAAACATTAATTAATACTTCTGCATTTGTTAGAAAAAATTTGCCATACTTTTCTTTGCATTCAAAGCAACATGGAGTTATCAAATACTGCCATTCTTGTTATGGCAAGTCTATGTCAGCCTTCCTCCAAGGAAACGTCAACTCCAGAAATTAATATCAGAATTAATACAATGCCAAGATCACACCTGACATACATCTAAGTTCTTATTTATTTATCATATCTGGAAATGTCATAGAATTATTTCTAGCAAGTGATTCCTTTTCCATGTAACAAAATAGCAGTTTTCCCCCAAATCCTTCTCTAGCTTCCTGTGATGAATACTCCACTTGCCTGCTATATTTTCCATCAAACTAAAGTTAAATAAAAAAGTCAAAATAATATTCCAGTTCCAATATCACATCAAGAAATACATAAGCCTAAAAGAAAAGGTATTATCTCTTCCTATGGACACTAGGGGAAAAAGAAAAAAAATTGTGTTCCTTGCTAGCTTACTACTGCAGATGCAAAACTTCAGGAAATACTATCCCTCTCCTTACTAGCTACCAATTGGTTCTTAATGTCAGAGGAATTATTGTCAGTATGCCAAATAAAGAGCAGAGAACCTGTGTAGATCTTGAGCAAAATCATTCAGAGAACAGTAGTGATTTGAATCTCTCTTTCACTGCAGTATCTCCA
>NW_010321848.1:13214-64811 GCF_000700745.2 Antrostomus carolinensis
TCTTTAAAGGAGGAGGGGTGTAGTAATTAACAACTCAAGCACTGGATGCTGAATTTCAGGACAGCAATCAAGACTCTGAACAGAGAAAATACTGTCTTCAAAAGTAATAATTAAGAATCAAGCAGCGGCTTCATACATTTACTACAGGTAGAAAAAGAAGATACACTGAAGAGGTTATTATGCTTATACAACAGGCACCACTTCCTCCTAGTAAAAGAAATGTTTCCACATAGGGTAAGAACTCAGTTCCATTGATATATGAACCTACATGAGGCTCTGATTGCTCATAAAGAAATGGAATATATTCAGTTGACTCCAAAGAAGAAATCTATCCTTTCAAAACATAATTACTTTCCCTCTGATGATCTTACATAATAATAAAATAGCTTTGAACAGCACTGGAAACCTAAGAAAGTATTCCAAGCAGCAAATAAATAATTCAAGCAGAAATTGTAACTTTCCTTTTGTTTGAGTTTTCTTTTGAGGGAAGTGATGCTTTTGCTTAAAAGTGCCGACATACTTTGCATATATGAAAAACCATACAAGTAGGGCTTGCCATTAAAACCTGCAGTTACAAAATCTTGGTTTTCTTAGGAAAGGCAGCAGAGGCAACCAGTCACACATGCAAATAGACTGAAGAGCTTCACATATCATTTGGGGCAACTAAAATGCTAATTTCTGAGGGAAGCTTGCATGGACTAAACAAATTTACTTCGGGGAGGGGGGAAGAAAGAAAAAAGAGCATAATACCTAGTTAATATCTGGATGACAGCAAACTCCAATATACTGGCTAGGAAGAAATGTAATTTAACAGAGGAGAGAACGCTGAATTCTATTACCTTTAAAGCTGATGTTTAAAGACACATCAACAGACATGTAACTTAACTATTTAATGCAATCTCCAAGCGTACAGATGCAACTTGCTCATGGAAATTAAATGCCTTTTCAGCAAATAATTCAGAAGTCAGGTTTCAGGTGAAAAGATTTCTGATTAAATGTAATACTTAAGCACATGGAACTAGAGTAGTTCCAACATGCTAGAATCACATCTGTTGAGTTCAAGGCTTCAAGACTAATCTGGTCTGATATGCTAAGTGTTTTTTAGAGAAAAGCAAGAGTGTGGTACCATACCTACAGAAGGAAGTTTTATGTTTGCTTTTTCATTGATGAATCCAAAATGTTGGTTAAAAATTGAAGCAAAATCATGCCACATCCATAAAATCTCATATAACCAAACTTAACTGAGGAATGAGATTCCTGACAAACTAATTCACTCAAGCAGACTCTAGGTAGGTGTAATGGTTGTATGAATAGTGTGAATATATCTTTTTTTCAGCTCCAGATGAAGCTGAATGCATCACCTTGTAGGGCAGGCTGTTTTCAAAAGAACACATCTCTTGCTAGGTTAGTGAATGTTAGCACTCCTGATTTCTCAAACAGTGTTTTGGCACATATGAGCATTAGGAAAAATCTTTGCCCTAGGGCCGAAGAGAAATCACAGGAATTGGGATCTCGCAAGGAAAAGGCATTGTACAACGTGGTTTTAAAAGCTAGAACTGGAAGTTGGATGGTCTTAGAAGTTGGAAGATACTGAAAATTAATTATCTTTGGGGAAGGTGGAGAAAAGGAAGCACAATTCTATTAATTTCTTCAGCTAAAAAGGGTGAACATTATTGGCAGTATTCATGGACAGAAAGGAACAAACAGATTATCAGAAGTGGGAAGGGAGAAGATCGTAGCTTTCAGATTTTTTTTTAACACCTCTTGGACTAGGATACAGAAAACAAGCACCATGAAAATATGCCTCCACTCTAAAAGAAGTGATTTATTTCAAAGTACTTTGGCAAACAACTCCCAAACAAAACAAAACCAAACAACCCCAGCCCTCCCCCCAAAAAAACCCAACCCACAACTCAACCCCCCAATTCCTATTTTTAATTCCAAAGTGAGATGTGGTAGTTCCCTATTGAATTTTCTAAAGCAAAACAATAAAATATCTGCAAGCATAATTTTTAAAGTGTCAAATAATGCTTTCCATTCTATAATTCTGTAGTTGAAAAAAGCTTTAAATCTATACAAACCTCTGAAAGAACACAGCAAATAGAGAGATGTCTCCTCCTTTTCCATACAAAACCCAGTGTTTTAGGCAATCTCTATTCCCTCACACATCAGAAATTACGATAATTAACTTAAATAGTCAGAGGTTAAAAAGTTTGAGATTTTTGTGAAGGAGGTTGGGTTTTACTTTTGTCCTTTTAAAAATACATGGTTGACAGACTTAAAAAATCTTCACAAGGGAAAAGAGATACCTTAGCTACTTTCCTCCAGTTAAGACAGTCAAAGAAGTAATATGTTCCCCTCTCGTACGTATTGGTTTTCATTGTTGGTTCCATGCCGGGTGCCCTGGTGATCCATACTCGTTCTTCTTTGTGGTATCTCCAATCCCGGTTAAATCTTTCATTATTAATAGGAAGGAAAAATAATTTTTAGCATTAGTTATCTGAATATGACTTCATGAAATACAGTTTTAAGGGTTTCAATCAGAACTATACAATGCATTCAAAATCAACCCAAAATTTCTAAGACATCGTTATACTGCAATCTCATACCTCTTCCATACAATTATTTACACCTCAAACTAATCACATACATTCCTTTTAAAATTATTTACTGTTTTTCATTTTGCTGAAGATAAGTTAAATGTTTAACGATGACTGGCACTCGCCACTTTTTCACAGTGCTTCATAATGATGCAAAATTTATGAGACAGACTTTTGATTTCTGCTATATGAATGAAAAAAAAAAAAAGTACAAAATGGAACCAAGGTTGGAGGAGGTATTTAAAAAAAGGTTTCCAGCTTTAGACTGACTACTGTTTTCAGTGTCTAACTTGTTGGGGTTTTTTTTTAATTGTTTTTTGGGGGTTTTTTTACATCTACTACTTCATATTGTGATAGATTAAATCATATAAGACTGACAAAACAGTTTGAACGTACAGCTCTACTGCTGCTAATAGCTGTAATACATCTCCTCCATTCATGTAATAGAGATAAAACAGGAGATCTTCTCCATATCGGCCAAGTTTTATTGCAGCCAGCTGCAAAAGATTGAAGAAAATGAGGATGAAAAATCACAATAGATAAAAGTTTTAAGACATACTATCCCACTTAAGTAATGCAAGGATACATCCAGAATGTGCTTCCATCTTAAGTGTGTTGCAAATTGTATTCTAATATAACATGAGTAATAATTATTAAAACAATAAATTTTCTTAACTTCTAGTTAACCTTTCCAACTTAAAAGATACAACAGAAAAATAAACAGAAGTAATGAATCAGCAAGACAGAATTTTCTCCCTGCACCTCTCATCTACTTTCCTTTTTTTAATTTAAAAACGCAAGACAGAATTTTCTCCCTGCACCTCTGTGTAATCTCATCTACTTTCCTTTTTTTAATTTAAAAAACCCAACATTTACATGTATTTGCTCACTTCATATTCTAATAGGTTACATCACTACAACTTCTTACAATATTTCTCAGTCATCCCTCTTACAGAACTACAATAGTTGAAAGAAAATACATCTAAGAAAAAAATTAATATTCATGTAGATATGGAAAGCAACAGATAAATGCGAGAATATCTTGAACTGCAATTCTTAGCTTATCTCAATTTAATATGGCATTTGAATATTACAGTATATGGATTATAACAAACTTCTGCTTTGCATGAAGGGCATAGTCATAAAAACATAATGTGTTCTTTAGCTAACCACGCCCATTCTCAGTTTTGCCTTCCCCTTCTTTTTCTAAGGTGGAATAGATGCATAATGTGTCCAATTAGCTAGGTAATGCATCACTGTTCCTAAACAGACTGAGAATATCCATAAAATGCACTGATTTTGAACATTATCTACCTGAAAGAGAATTTAGAAAATTACTGATAATAAATTAAAAAAAAAAAAGAAAAAAAAAGCACACACACACGTACTCACCTTATCCCTAATGTGAATGTTAGTTAAGTATTCAGATGGAACATGGAAGTCTAAAAAAGAATCGGAATTGATGCAACTATTAAGACATGTAAATGAATATAATTTGCAAATATTAATAGTGAATTAAATAGTTATTTCTCTTACCTATGTCTTGAGGTCGACAAGGTGATGATGCCCAGGGTGATGCAAATTTGGGATAAAGATTTCTGAAGAAAGAGAAAAGCACAAATTTATCAAAATTAAAAACAAAAACCAAACCAAGCAAACAAAAAATCCCCACAATCAATCTCTCAAACCCAAATACCATACCACACAACCAAAATCACTATCTGCAGTGGGAAGGAAGGACAAAAGGAAATTTCTATCACAATTTCCTAAAATAGTTACATTTATTAATTTTCTTCTTAACACATGCAGTAAGATTGCTTTTAAACTGCCATGGGAATCTACAGGGCCAAGATCTCCTTTTGTACCTATCATTCCTTTAACCTAAGTGCCAGGGATCCCAACCTCTTTTAGGATTCAGTTTTACACAGGGTTTCAATTTGCACAGGAACAGCTGCCACAAGCCTGGTGGGTTATGATTTATTAGCCTATGATTTATAAGGTGAGGAAAAACTCATACTGGCAGATTATTATTTTTTTAAAACTAACCAGTAAAGATTTTACTCTTCTAAATTTCAGTGATGACAAACAGACACATAGCAAAACATGAAGATAAGTTTACTATAATATTTTTCTTTCATATAGATTGAAAGAATCTATAATAAAAAATTGAGCCTTTAGTTTAACAAAGAGAAACTGATGACCTTTCCATCTACAATGACTGAGGTACTGAGGAATGAGTTTTCTAATTAACAGGTAAAGAAGTGAAAGAAAGGACTGAGCAAAATGTACTTTTTGCAGGAAGTTACAGCCTGCTTTTAATTATCTATGCTAGCATGCTATTATGGCAAGTTTTGGTACACTCTATCACATCCTTGCTTCCTTCTTGTCAAAGGTCTAATAATTACTAACAAATAAATAAATAAATAAATCGGAAACCTACTACATTACCTGAACACAACTAACTCCTAGCTGAGCTATACAGGCCAAAAACTACACTGACCAAGTGGTGTCAATCTTGCTCTAGGCTAATTAATCTTAGTGTTACCAAAAACTTATGTTTTATAGTCTGAACAAAGATTTCAGTGACAAAATCTGCAGATGTTGAAAACAACAAAACCATTCCTTCTACTGAAAGCCCCAAAAAGAGAAGCATTATATGTGCCCTAGAGGTTTGGTTTCTTAGGGCAAAGAACGCAGGATGTTAAAAACTCAGACTGTACCTCTGTATGCAATAAAAACTGAAGAGTTTGTGCACAGCGTTCCCTTTATGATACAAATAAAACTACAAATTTAACATTCTTCAAGGAGGTACTGGACAGCCTACAGTCTATTTGATGAATATTTCGGAAAGCTTCAGAACATGAACAGCTACTATAATCCTTAAAGAATTAAATGAAGTAATGCCAATTGTTTTGTTAAAAGGGTTACTTCAAACCATTAGAGATATATACAGAATTCTAAAATTTTGTTTCTAAAAGCACATTTATTGTGCTATGTGTTTAAGTCAGACAGGTATTTTTATCATGAGGAGTACCTCGTAAATCGTAAAATTTCAGCTTTCCACATGTGAAATGCTTTTAGTTTTTCAAACAACAATTCATAAAGCAAGCAAAGGATTTTTAACATAAGGCAAGACAGCAGTCCAGACACTGAGGACTGCATAGGCTGTTAGCAAAGCTTTTCTGTAGTACAAAATAAAACTGGCTTTATGATGCAGAACTGTCTGGATTAAATATTAACCCTATCCCCTCCATCCAAGACCCTAAATACCCTATATACAGTAATGTTAAATATGTTAAAAATCCAGCTATTCATAGCATAGCTGCTAAGGAAATGCAGCAGCATGCCAGGTAAATATGCTGTTCATGTACAAACACATACTAATAATTTGGATGCTGTAGTCAGGAGCTGCGTTAGCACAGCTACAAGTCATCACAGCATCAAAGTATGTTTAATATTCCTCTGCAGTGAGACACTAAGTAAACCTATCAGATTTTATGTAGACTTTCCAATAGGTATGTTAAGTTTGTACTTTATCTTGGTCATTAAATCTAATGAATAACATGGAATAAAATATGAAATAGTATCACCAAAAGTACCATCACTACTACTATTCTACATGTCAACAGCTAGAGAAAGTAGCTGTACAACCAAACAACATAACCAGATTCCAACTTTGTCTAGGAACAACTCAAGAATTCAGTTACAGATGTACTTGAAATTATTTCAATGAGCAAGGGCATTCTACGTTCTGCTGATCAACCTCAAATTAAGTTTGAGCAATCCGTACTGAGAACGGCAAACTACTTAAGTACTGTGTAGTTGCAGGAGACCAGTCTCCTTGTCAGTGCTGTAAGCTCTGGGACTACCAAGGAAAAGCAGCAAGCTGTGACCAGTATAACTACTCTTTATGCATTCTCTTTATGTTGTGGGAGAAGAGGATGAGAGTGAAGAAACTACTGGATTAAACAGAGATGTGACCTGTAAGACTAACACCACATGTGAAGAAGATACTACATTAATGTAACACATTCTGCAAATATAACTACAGACAACTGACTTTGGAAGATAATTTTGAAATATTTTTTAGAAGTGCCAATGGCACAACAATTTGACTAAGTTTTGATGCAAGCTCTATAGAAAGAGATTCTGGAAGTGGCAATTTCTAAAACGTTACATCTCCAGCAAGAAGTATGTAAATTAAAGAAAATTATTTAAAGACAGAAAAAAATCAGGAGCCATTTTTCTTATTCTTTCCCTCTCACCTTGATATTCACATTCATCAGTCTGCCCTGAACTCATGCATTCAGACTGCAGCTCCACATACATTTGTGAAACGTGCATGTGTATGCCGTTTGGTCTTTGATCTGTCAATATATTATTCACAAACCTTAAAATGCATATGTTACCCTGTCAATAAGGGTAATGCTATGTAAAACTCTGCTGAAACAAAATGATGGGAGATTCTCAGCTGAAAGTCAGAGAGTACCAGAAACTAAATTTCTCTCACAGTTACAGTGACCTAGAAGATAAGTATTTTTGTCCAAAATGATCTAGGATCCATCTATAACTAGTGGAGAAAGAGAGGCACCCTGGGCTGGTCATTCACCTTATCAATCTTAAGCACTTATCTTACCATTAGTGCAGTCGCTAACTGCTTTTCTCTCCACCGCATCTACAGGAAGCCTAGAGGACTAAACTTAGGTGAACTGAATGACTAGAAGTTAACTATAAAACCACATTTTCATTTAAATTAATCTTTGGTGCAGGGTAACACTGCAGATGCTCTGTTCATTATACCATTAATACAAATCAAATTTACCCCCTGAATTGCTGAGAGTTAAATGTAGACATCCTCAAGGAATATTATTATTTGAAAAATAACATACACATGAAATTTATTAACACCACACTGTCAATTCCTTAAAGAAAGTCCTAAAGAAGTTAAGAGAATAAGCAAAGCCACTAGGTTTATTGAAAGTTTGAATAAGAAGATCTCAGTATGCCTTGAAGCACAATTCTCTTGCACGTAAAAATTTTATTTTACTGTCATTACATTTTCAAATTTCATTTGGCAAAATATCTTGTGGGTTTGATAGTCTCATGAGGTAAGTGAGCCTATTATTATGAACGACAGCATAATGAAACCAGAACTAAAGACAGTACTGAAAATCAGAAACTTACTCAGGAGAGTTGAGATTGAGACCTAGTGTTGTTAAATCACTTCCTAATGCAAGATGTACCATTCCTGGATCTGTCTCTGCTGCCCTGATGAATGTTAACAAGCCAATCATTCCAAACTGGTCCGTCACCATCCCTTGAGGAATGTTGGTAACCCGACCTGGGCAAGAAGAACAAATTATTTTTTTCCTTTCAAGAAGCAGACAAATCAACAAGGTGATCTAAATGACTATCAAAGCTTTTAAAGAAGAAAAAGTGGAATCACACATACCATCAGGTAACACCTGGATCCCTTTTTTCTGCTGGTTGTTGTTTTGCGTAGTTGAACTTTTATCTCCAGGAAACTTGGGCCCATCTGTGCTGGATGATGTTTTGCCTGATGTACTCAAATTCTATTAAAAATAATTTGCAGAGTTGGTGTGATGGAAACAATCCAAAATGGAGAAAATTGTTGATCTTAGCTTTCAGTCAAGCACTCTAAACCATTACATCAAAGTCACTCTAATAAATTAGGTACTAAAATGGAATAAAGAGCTGAAGCTCTTGAGTTCTGTTGACAAACTTTACATAATATTTACCACTTCCTAAAGTGTACCTGTCATACAGTAAGAGCTATTAATAAGCATACAGCTTGCAGTCTACAATGATAAGAAAATATTTTACACCTGACTTTGAATACACAGTGGAAATCCCAAGTGCCTGTGACTAGAGGATATTTTGGACTCATCACATCAGACATTTTTCCCATATAGTTTTGCTCCCGCATAACACTCCGTGACATAGTAACAGGTAATAACTCAAGCCAATTTCAGGTGTAAGCCACATACAGTTTCCACATTTGCAACTATCAGGAAAAAGATGTAAACACTATGTCTGGTAAGAACACTATGATTGCACTCCAGAAGCCCATATACTGACAAAAGGTATCTTCCATAATTATTATTTCTTACTCTCTATTATTCTTTAAAACGAGTCTTCAGGAACACAATGTAATCATATTTACTCTCTCCTGCCTTACTGTATTCAGCCTTAACTGTATCAGAATATCTTCCACGTGATAAACCTGGTCACAGTGTTTAGGAGCTAGGCCTCCCCTGTCCCTTTTTACAACAGTTGCATTTTTCAGTTTTCACATATGTTCGTAGTCACATCTACTACCTACTCATCAGTATTTATGCCACATATTTTTAGCAATAAGTAATAAAACAATCAGAAACTAGAACCTTTTGTCTAATACTGCAGGAAACTGTTCTCTGCCATCCAAATTTTATTCATCTTCCATTTGTAATAAATAAACAATTTTTATTACAAATATTTCAGAATAAACAATAAAAAAAACCTCATAATATTATGATCTATCTAACACAAGGTAATTACAACAATACTTCAGATACAGTGTACCCCACGAGTCTACAACATACCCATGAATGCAACGGTCATTAAAAGAGCTTGCTCCCTGTGATTTTATATCCCCATCAAGAATTTTACCTTGAAGTGATATTGTACCACCTAACTTTTAAAGGATTTGACAGCTTTGAAGAAAGATGTTATAATGTGTAAATTACTACTACTGATAAGAGGCACTAAAAGTGAAAAATAAGCTGAAATTGGTAGAAAGAGAAATCATGAACTGCAAAACTTTAAAAATATATATCAATTCTCAAAAATAAATTTTGAGGTGCTCTTGCAAGTTTCTCCCTGGCCCCTCTGCAAAATACAAAAGGATACACAGAAGTCATATGAAATTAAGAAAGCAAAGTTGCAGTGACTGCTGGGACCAAAAAACTTCCTGAGATATTCTATTTACATAGTTATATATGAAAAGCTGCTTATGCAAAATTTCTCATTAATTTAGAGGGGCAAATTTCAAAATCTTATCCTACAAATTAGTCACTGCCCATTTAAAAATATAATAATTAGAAGAAATATAAGGTTTACTTACAGATTTATTGTCATCATTACTCGATGTTGGGTCTTTGTAGCTGGAGCCTGGTAATGCTGGAAAATCTTCATTGTGTATTGAAAAGTCCTGGGACTGCTCACTTGCTGGTTTTGTTACCATTCCAACTATCATCAAAATGAAAGCAAAAATAACATTAAACGACTGTTAAGTAAAGAATTTTCTGCTGCTGATCTTGCTTATTGTCCATTTTCACTATGCACAAGCTGTACAGCAGAAATTACTTTCAAAAAACCAGGTAAATGAAAACAAAGCATATTCATTTAAAACATCCACACATATTAGACTAAAGCCTCTTATTTAAGTGTGAGCTGAGAAACACTCTGGGTTAAATTCATAGACACATCCACTGCTTTAAGAATGAAGCCCAGTACTTTTACCAGGAACAGCACCTGTTTTGCACACCTAAATAATGAAATAATCTTTACAGGCATTATTAAAGCGGTATTTAAGGAAATCTACTGATGAAGGAAGGATGTACTGCTTTTAAGATTATAATACATTTTTCCTCCATCCCCTAATTGCATGAAGAATTTCTTAGCATAATCTCTTTAGAAGCATGTATTCTTAAAGGATGCCCAGCTAACTTGCAACAGAACATATCACCAATGAAATACTTGCCTGTGACATAAGAACGACTCCTACTTTCAGTATGAAAACTGAAAGCATTTAGCCTGCAACTCTCAGTGCTCTGACCCTAATTTAAAAAAAGTAGGCCAGTCACATTGGAACATGGATTCCGACTACTGAAAAGCAACATTCTCTTTTTTTTAATGCCAGATAATAAAAAACAAACCAAACAAACAAAAAACCCAAAGAAAAGCCCCCACACCACGCACCCAAGGGCAAATATTCTTTGCTGAGACAGAGAAGTAATACAGCAATTTGGTTGCAAACAACACTGCACTAGAGGAAGAGAAGACAGAAATAGTCTAGGGCCTTTTCAAAGATTCTTAATATATGTATAGGATCTAAAATACTTCACTAGCTGACAATATATATCTGACTTTCTCTAGTATTGTCAATTAAGAGATCAAAGTTCCTTTAAAAAAAAAAAACCAAAACACTGAGTTAATCTTGTTGCTGCTGTTCACCGTTTTCATCCAGAGTTATGATGATTTCTTCCACTGTATGAATAAAACTGAGCGTGTTGCATGTTCTCATTCTATCTAAAAAGTTGCTTGAAGTCTAATTTTTCTAAATAAAAGTATGAAGAAAGTATGTCTCTGTTCAGTTTCAAACCTTTTTTTTCTTTATCGCATCCAAAAGTGCTCTCCACTTTTTGTTGCTGGAGACAGCGTCCAGTGCATTTCATTCCCCTAGTTCTCAATTGTTTCTATCACCATACCCTGCATTAAGCAAATCTCAAGATAACTCTTCAGACAGATAAACTTCTTTCTTGCTTCACCACACAGTCATGCAAACGGCTATGGCAGCACCAAACCAGGGAAGTCATGCAAGGAGCAATTATAGATTTTTTTTTTATGCAGCAGTGCTGCTCAATGCCGGACTCCAGCTCCACGCTGGAAGTACATCCGTGTGCATCTCCTTCCTACCTTCTACCAGTTTCCCACGTAATGGGTTTCTCTTTCAGAGACAGACAAAATCTCATGTAAACCACAAGTCGTACTAGCTCTCCACTCTATTTGACTCTTCAGTGTCTTTATTTGGGAAGTGACTTTTCCCTGTGCTTAGGAGCAGTTCAGTTTAACTAATTTAGCTCTTTCTCACAGCTATCTTAAGCAGAGGGCCCTGGTTACGCCCAGTCCATGAGGCTACTTTTTCCTGATAATGCGGTATTTATTATTTCTCTCCAATTAAAGTTGGAGATATCTCTGAAGAACACTAGGTTTCTACAGTTCGAAAACACTGGGTTATTTTTGGCTGGAAATTTGACAAGTGTCGCAAAAATAACTTTAGGTTATAAAAACAACTTTTTCAAGTAGCTGATGCAACATGCAGAACAAAAATCTATTAAAACAATAATAAAAATGTATTGTCTCATGCTAAGCTTACCTTAATTTTTTTCCAGACCCAAATAATAAGATTTGTATCCACCTTAAAGTTTTTCCTTTTATTATTTTTCAAGCTGTTCAGCAAGAATTATCTAAGACACAGACTTGGAATCTGAGTGATAATAATCGATCCTTACGAATTATTTTTTTAAATCTGATGTTCATTGTAAGGATGCCAGTGAACAGTCCTACAGCAAGTAGTAGCAATAAACAGTGGAAATATACGGTATGTTTACAGCTGATTAGTTTTACACAATAACATCACTAGTAATCAAATACTACTTCTAAAATTTACTACTCAGACCTCAATAGTTCTGGTACACATGCAACTAGAAAACAACCTATTGCCTAAGAAGTGTCCAGAGTGAGCAGCTTCAGAGTAATCATACTAATTGGACTAAAAATCCCAACAGCCTCTATTAACTGTGAAGATAAAACAGATGAGTTCTAATACTTACAAAAGCCTGAGGGGAATCTCCAATCACAGAGATTATTGATTATTTATTTTTAAAAATGAGACTTAGGAGTTCAAGTGTCTGGCATTTTTTAAAAGACTACCTATTGTTTTATGAACAGTAAAAGGTGAACCAAGCAAATAGATATTTTGTTTGAAGAGCTTTCAAAACTATAGTCTTACCATAGGGTGCCCTTCCAGCTAAAGGGTTTATTAATGGAGTTGGATTGCCGCTTCCTTCCCTTCTGTTTCTGTCTGCTAGTGCTGGAAAATCTGAGAGGTCCAGTCCTGTCACATTTTCACTTCCATCTACAATAAAAGCAGATATTTTTAATTCCCTTAAGGTTTTTACTCAAAGACTTTATTATATGCATGATAAATTTAGGATATATTTTCTTTCTCTAGTTGATCTTTTTACTCTTACTATAACTGTTACAAATAACTACAACTTCTGTATTATGAGACTAGCCTAAAGAATCCAAAGATGCTTGCGGTTTCTTTTTGAACAACAGCTAGTCAGCACTACTTAGTAACCAGGTCTACACATTTTGAATTAAAGACTGCACACGTAAAATATAGGCAGGCTTTCAAAACTACTGTATTAGGATAGGTAGCTTGTTTAAAATTTAAGGAGCTATCAAGAAGAAATTTGAGACAACATAATAATCCATATTAGCAGCAGCATCAAGGAGCTCTTCTGTCCTTAGGTAGGGTAAAATAAAGCTGAAGCAGTTGTAGAGCTAATACAGTACAAGTTACACAGAAACATTTTTCAGTGAGGACAGGCTGAGAGAGTTGGGGCTGTTCAGCCTGGAAAAGAGAAGGCTCTGGGGAGATCTTATAGCGGCCTTCCAGTGCCTGAAGGGGCCTACAAGAAAGCTGGGGAGGGACTTTTCATAAGGGCAGGTAGTGATAGAAAAAGGGGTAATGGCTTTAAGCTGAAAGAGGGTAGGGTTAGATTAGATATTAGAAATAAATTCTTCGCTGTGAGGGTGGTCAGACACTGGCCCAGGCTGCCCAGAGAAGTTGTGGATGCCCCCTCCCTGGAAGTGTTCAAGGCCAGGTTGGATGAGGCTTTGAGCAACCTGGTCTAGTGGAAGGTGTGGGCAGGGAGGTTGTAACTAGGTGATCTTCTAGGTCCCTTCCACCACATACCATTCTATGATTCTACAATTCTATGAATTTGCAGCAGAAAATATTACATAGGCAAGGCCAGAACATCAACTCTATAAAGATGTCACAAGGTCCTAGGGGATGCCCAAACCCTTTCACTTTGCGATGTCACCAGCAACTCAAGTTGCTTCATATATGCAGCCACCTACAGAAACGTTAGCATGGATAAACCTAAGGCATTTATGCACAAGAATACTTCCCCCTCTCTAGTTCATTAAATTCAAGTGAAGAAGTAACTCCCAGAGAAAAATCACAACTGAAACAACCGATTGAAATGATCACATTATAAATCAGTTGTTCAGGAGTTTGAAATTTCAAAAAATGCTTTCCTGCTGTTTTTATCCTATAGAATATTTTCAGAGAAAATGGACAAATCTTTTCTTCTCTGATCCCCTTTTCATTTCCATAAGGTATTTTGCATTTCTAACTGACTAGGCATAATCTATAGTCATGTGATGTACAGTGAGTATTCTACAGAGAAGTTTATCTTCAAAAGAACTAAAATCCACTGTTAGAAAGTAGTAACAGTTCCATAGCATCGCTCTTGGAGCAGCATTTCTATGCAACAACTGAAAATTATAACAAAGTTGCACTCCAACAGAAGTCTTTTCAATTAGACTTACTCAAAAAAAATCTCTCTACTGTACTTTTTAAGATCAACATTAATCAGAGTTAACTCACCTGTTCCATTAAAAATGTTACTGGATAAGGAGTTATTCATTCCAAATGCCTGATTTCTGTTCATCCCAAATCCAGACATACTGTGAAAAAAATCCAGGAAGTCAGACAAAAGGGTATACATACTTTGTAATTTTCAGTGGAAGGCATTAAGGGGAAATTAACCCTAAGACACAAGTTATTTCAAGCTTAAACAACCCACATTAGCCTAAACTCAGTTTTTAATTATTTTCTTTTATACTTCTGAAAATTCTGAGTAGCAGCAGCAGGCACTGCTCAATCAAGACAGCTGGACTTCAAAATAAGTTATTTTTTTATCAGCCACTGTCTCTTAAGACATCTGCCAATCAACAAGTTACGACAAACATGACTGTTACTCAGTAACTTCATATAGAAAATTGAAGCAGCAGTAAATGTAGCAGTGAAAAGTCAGACTGCAGTCTATACATTTGCAGGGGGAAGCTGGATTGTGGAAGTGATCAAGTTTGTCATGAGTCAGTTATAAGATGAACAATTACAGTGTGCAATCATCACCATGCAGATATGGCACTATTACAAGCACAAGCATGGTCAAAGACACATTACACACACAAAGTTTCACCTAGTCAGACAAAAATATTTGAAGATATCTAAGTATCATATAGGACTACTGTGGCTGGAAAGATACCCTCACAAATGACTTGCTTCATTCTGTGCAAGCTAGAGATGTTGAGAAGCCCTAAGGCAGGCCCCAGCTGAGTGAAATTCTGAATTTCTCCCCTGAAATGAATCACAACATTCATATTTTCCCTGTAACAGGATGGAAGTTGATATTTTAGAATTTTCCGTAAACAAAAACATCAAACATTTTCCTAGTGGAAATTTTACCTACATGGACATTTTGTAGTTACAAATCTGAAGCATTTCATTCCAATTTGAAATAGCCCTAAATGTTTCATTTTGGATTAAGACATCAAGAAAGGGAACAGTTAGCCAAGACTGGTCCTGTCCTGCTTTGCTTCCCCAAGGTGGTGTATTTGAAAGGCATCCACATTTCTGACACCTCATGTATCTGGAGAAACACATTGCTTGTACCACTTGTGAATTCCAGGCCTCGTGAGAGTGCCAACAGGAGGCAACTTGATCTTGCAGGCATATTATCTAGCCTGATGACAGGCAGTATTTCTCATGCAAGGGTTTTTTTGTTTAAAGTAATTAAAAACAATGTTAAGAATTTCAGATAGATTAGTCCACAAAATGCATAATTCTCTATAATTATTTGCAACCTGTTTTAACAATGCAACTAAGAAAGGGAAAGTGAAGTATTTTTTCTGTTCAAACAATAAAAGATGAGGATTTTAATTCAAATGCTCCTACAGACAGGGATTTCGTCATCAACCCTACAGCTGAATAATATTCAAACAAGTACTTTCTATACAGATATCAGTCTCCAAAATCATCGTCCTCTGCATGTAGAGCTTTTAAGTACATTATTATTTCAAGCTTTTGTGATGCTCAAGGTTTGAAAATAGTTTAAAATATAAAATTATCTTCTAAAATTATCATCTCCTTTACTTGCCATTATACATAACAGGAAAGAAAAGGCAAATTCTATGTAATAAGAGGCAAGATACAAAGTATTCTCACACTCCAAGAGCATGAACTGCTACTACCAAATATCTGTTGCTGGGACTGAGAAAAGCATTTTTATGCCTCTATCATAGTGTGAAACTACAGTACTAAATAGCCTGACCAAATTTCAGATAAGCATGACAACAGTTTTTACCTTCCTTAAGCCATTTTGTAAAATTTTAGATTGCCATGAGCTTGTCTGTGCTCACTCTAACAGCCAGTCCCCTAAGGATGGGCCTGAAGGGAGAAAAAGGATAAAACTGGGAGCACAAAGATCATGAGGTTGCAGAACGAAGCCTTGAAAGCAGTCAGAGTAAGAAAAAGAACAGAAGGGATTTAGAAGCTTTTGGCCAGATGAACACCAAATCCTTAAATGAATAGCAAACCACTTCTCTTTATTATTCCAGAACTTAAAGAAGTAAAATACTAGGTCCCTACTGTATCTGAATCGGGTAACTATACTTCCAGAGTAACTACTGTGTTTCTAAATCTTGCCTTACTTCTTCCCAAACTCATAGATGAACAGTCTTAAAACTGAAGCATATACCCAAAACTCAAGATAAGTTCCAAAACCAAACCTGGGAACACATGAGAAACATCACATATTCTAAAGAAGCAGCAATAGAGATTCAATAGTCAGAAAGAAAATTTAGCTTAAAGGCCTCAAAAAGCTTGTGTGAATATTAAAAGCAGCTTCAAAGTTTATTGCCAGGAGATAAGAACACACAAAGCAGCTTTTGAGCTTTATTCTAATAGAAAAAAAATTAGATTTCCAGAGCAGCATTTAAGCACCTCCATGGCTGTACAGGGATGGTCCGACTAAACCGCCTTACCTGTTCACAGTAAAAGGTTGTCGAGAGGGTTGCTGCTTTGGCATACATATTATGCTTGGAGAGCTTCTGTTGGGGCTGCCTAACCCTGAACTGCTCATGCTGTTTGTCCTGCTGGGAATTCCAATGCCCTGACCAACCTGGGAGTGGTTCATCATATTCCTAGGATTCATAGGCAATATCCCCCTGAAAGAGAAAAACCATCCAGAGAGATGAATCTGTACAATAGTATTTGGTTACTCATTTAGATTACTAACGTAGGACAGACTCTGAGCTGTTGCAACTTAATTTGTGCTTAGCATCAATACAGCATGTTTGGATTACTCTATAATTAAGGTAGTTTTGGATTTCTTCAGAAATACCAGATGACCATTACATACTAATCAAGTCCTTGGTCAGGTTTAGATAAATACTTAAGTATTATGCATTTGAAAAGGTGTTACAGCTCTTTTTTAATGAACACTTCAGACCTACTACCTTAATATTCTTATACGGTGTATGACATACATACAAAAACTTTTAACTGTACATTCTCCAGAGCAATCAAAAAACAGCCTCTTACATTCTGAAGCAGAATTTGCCAGCATTTTGTCCTTTACACACAAAAACCGAACACTGTCTTACAGTAAGCCCTATTTTACGATGTTACAGTATTATTTCCCTAACACAGGCAGCGGTCATTAGAAACTACTTTTCTTCTTTTTTTAATTAATCAGACTGTAAAATAGTTGAGGCAAAATATGCAGAACATTTAACAAGTGCTCTGCAGAAAGACACAATTGCAGAAATATTGGCTATCAATAAATACCTGCTCGGAGATGGAGGCGTGTGAAGTGACATTGTTGGTACCCCTGTTGTTGGCGTTACGTGGCTCGGTAACTGAGTGCCTTGTGATAAGCTGCGATTTAACTGAGGGGTATTGTTGCTCATTCCCCTCATTGGAAGGCCTAGTGCACCTATTGAAAAAAAATTCAGAGGGGTGGAGATACAGAGCAATCAGGAACAGTCTTCTCCATCATGTATAGATGGAAACAATTTATGCTGACAACCTACAAAAAAGTGTAAAGACTGAAGGAAAGTGCAGTGTAAAAACTAAGTCCTTGTGTGCACAGTAGAAGCCAAATTATCTCAAATTTATCCCCATTTCTGTGAAACTTCAGAAAGGCTCTGTAAGGAATTTCTGTATTCGAGTCACTAACAAAAATTTGTTTCCTTTGAGATGCATATTATAGAGGAAGGTTTTAGTTTTGAGTGTTTGATAAGGACATGAAAATCTACAAATTATCTCAAAACAGGCAGCGTTTTGAGAAAAATAATAACTGCACTCAAGAAATACATTAATTACTTTTGAATAAACTGGTATATATTTGGCCAGTATTTAGAACACTGATCTGTCTTGTTAAAATTTAAGCAAATCTTTGATAAAAAAGAATAAAATTATGAATAGTTAGTTAACAATGACATTGCTTTTGGGACAACAGAAGCAACTTTTTAGGACAGTTCTCTGTGAAGTTTAAGTTGCTTCTCTTCGATAGCAGAACTTCAGTGTCCACAATCAAGTCAAGTTCAATCTTTTGAGAAAGGAAAGCAAGCAAATTTTAACTGCCCTCTATTAGCACTTAAAAATATACAGGAGATTTTTAACATTGTGATCAAAAGTATTTTCAACACAAACAATTGAGTGTGACAGAATAAAGTAAGCACTTCAGTGAGGTAAGAAAACAAAATCACTTCAACTCAGAACAGCAAAAGACAACCAGTTGCTGCCCTGTCAGAATTATGTTCAAAGATATGAAAAAGTCTTTTAGTTCAACATACCAATAGAACCAAACTTAGCATCTAAAATGTGACAGCTACAAGTAATGGTCCCTATTGCTTTGGCCTAGGGCTGCTGAGGTAGACTCATAGAACTCACAATCTTATCTTGCAGACCAAACAAAAGAAAAATTATGATGAATCAGCAGTCTCCCAGGGTAGATCACCCCTGCAGAAGAGCCGAATATGCCAGTGTATAACATGATTAAATATTAAGAATGCAAAGAAGGGACAGAGCACATGCTCAGGTTATTATCGTGGACAAGGTCTGAAGAAACCTCCCAGCTCTCATATTTTAACAACAGTTCTCTGTCTGTGTCCTACCCTACAATTTGCAAGCCAAGAACTTTGCAGTAACACTCAAAAGTTTTCATAACACTCAGATTTATCTGTATACATTCAGAGAAAGAGGTAGTGTGATTTGCTCTAACAAGCCTCCTAAGACTTCATTAAATGCTGATTATTATATCAAGGTGTTCACTGTAAATATTTTGGCAATTTGCTGCATCAGAATAATTTCAATGAGCATAAGGTATATATATTATAAATAGTATTTCATGCTGATTAACAATTATGTGGAATTTAATAAAAAAATTGTAAAAAAAAAAAAAAAACCCCAAACTTACACTTCCAAACTAGATACAGTACACTGGAAAACATGGTTACAATATTCAGGTTAATTTTGTGCAAGCATTTATTTCAGCAAAGCCAGTTTTACACTGATGGTTATTTCTTGTTGTTGGTTTTCTTTAAAATATAATTTTTAATGAGTAGGGCTGTTGCAGTGAAGTAGAACCATATTACTGTAGCTGGCTAGTAGGGGTAGTCGAAATATTCACCACGAGAAAAAAAAAAAAAATTTCCTTAAGTTTCCTTTTTCCACTTTTTTAACTGAGATAAGGTATCTGCATGGGCTATACTGGAAACCGATCAACAAAGTGACCAGTTTCATGCCTAACAGTTAACTTTAAGTTACATTAATCCTATAACATGACATCTTGCTTAATGACTGAGAGCTACCAATCTAAAAGCACACAGGCATTACCAGCTTTGTTCTTCCCAAAAGCACTGACTTCAAGAAAGAAGTTTCTTGCCTCTTTTTCCCAATATTTGGTAGAAACTGAACCCCAATAATATTTACTTTCTAGCTTTCAGCCATGTATGTCTCCATGTTAGAGAGATTATGTCCTAGGCACCACAACCAAATGAATAAGTAACAAAGCTAATGAAAAAAGTTAACCTTAAAAATAAACAACAAATGACTGTGATAAACAGAAGGAATAAACTACTTCAGAATCTTTATACAGTTAAGTCTGAAAGGTTCAATAGTGTCAGATTTGGGATCTAAAAAGCAAAGAGCCAAACATGTCTTTCAGATTGGCCAGAAACTGCTCATATAAATCTCAGTAACATAATCAAATGCATTTTAAACTACATGGTCACTCATCCACAGCCACCGAGACAGTAAAAAATCACTATATTTTTTAATCTGTTTGAAGAAGGCTGAAAAAAGTTGTGAAGGCCATGCATTTAGCAGACACAGCTTTTGATTAAAAACAAGTCCATGCTCTTCAAAGAAGACACTTTTCCTTAGAATCCAAGTCAGATGCACTTGGCAAAACGTTGCAAACATTCAAAAGCATACACTGATAAAAAGAGATGCTCACAAACCAGTTTTACTTATGCGACTATATCTACCTCAGATAGTCTGCATCACTTTCTGGATGCACCTCTCAGCTACAAGGAGGTTCAAGTTCTCCACACTGGCCCTTAAGTTTGGTGGCTAGCGACACATACTGTGACTGTTGCTCTACAGGTCTTCTATTGCAATAGTATACACAAGACTAACAGATACAGGAAAAATCTTGAAGGTATGGGAAAGAAAAAAACAGTGGTGCAGAAGGCAATAATCTTACTGGCATGGTTCTTTGCCAAGTGCAAGTTGCCAAGCATGTACACAAGATGTAATTTGCTCCCATAGAGCATAAAATATCAGTTATAATTCAAGGTATAATTTCCTTCTATTCCTTACATATTTTTCTGTATTAGACTTTTTTTGGCCCAGCTCATTTTTCTTAGTTTTTCCTTCAGAAAGTCACACTTAAATCAGACATCCTTTATAGGGTGATTATATTTGGGTATTTAACATCTATAGTGTCAATATGCATATGCCACTTTGCATACTAAACACTGCAAAAATGCACACTAAGCAAAGCAAAAATGTATCTTAAAAAAAATAAAATAAAATCACACAAATAAGGAGACATACTGTCTTTTTTACAACCACCAGAACACAAAGCCATAGGCATGTTCTCTATCCAAGGAGTGTGAAACTAGGACATATTTAGCATAAAATAAACATATCACCAATAAAAAGAATTCTTACTTTGTTGCCCATATAAACTTGCCCCAAACTGAGACAGCTGACCTGATGTTGATGGTGATGCCAGCATCTAAAGTGTAAGAAGAATAACAGGTTATTAAAGACACAAAGATATTGTGCTCTCTTGCTCTAAAAGTTTACACCAGTATATTGTTTTGCCAAGAAAGCCAAAACAGCAACTGAAAACTCCTTTTAAGCCATCAAAAGCTTTAGAAACTCCCCAAAACAGCTGCACAGTTAACAACTGTAACAGTATATTACATGTCAACAAAAATTTATGACTTCACATGTATAAAAACAGATTTTCTTTTACTTGTGACGAACAGCATAGAGGAAGGTGTAAAAGCTGTCAGTTTTTCTACCCTTGAAGCTGAGAGACCCATCTTTACAGAAGAAGGAATACTCAGTTATTTAAATCAGATATAGAGGTATTTTTCCCCCTGCAGAACATGCATCATACAAGCAGATCAATTCCTGTTCAATGTAGTAACAGCAAGTGCAAAGTTTCATATTATCAGGTATAACAGTAAAAGGTGGGAAATTAGAACCTAGGTAGCAACAGGTATATAGAAACAGGTATGAACTTCAGGTAAGATTCCAATGTTAAAATTACAATGTACCACCCTAAGAGCTAGCTTCATGCTTGTATACACCACATGAATTGGTAAGACACACAAATGTCAGAAGTAATCTTTCCTGCTCTATTATACCCCTTTTAGAGACAACACATATTAGCAAATAATTCCATTAAAACCTTTTTTTGTCAGCTTTCAGACATCACAAAAGAAATGTGAAAAACTAAAGAGACTCTCAAGCAGATTTAAAAAAAAAAAAAATCTTAAAAAAAATCCATGACCTATGGAGAAAGATTTGAGATTTGGGTTTGCATACCCCAAAAAGAAGGCAAATAAGGTAAGGACATGACACCAGACTTTGAGACAATGCTGAAAGAGAAAAAGAATAAACTACACTCCATGCTGCTGCAAAAATGGAAAGTATTAACAAATTTGAGAAACATGAGATTTAGACTAAATATTTGGAAAAAAAAGCTCTTTGCAATCTTAAGGACAGTTAAGCACTGGAACATCCATCCCTGGATGTTTTTAAATAACAGATCAGATGTTTATAAACGTTAGGTATAGCTGATTGTCCCTTGGAACAAGAAGAGGTATTAGTTGACCTAATCCATCCAGCTCATGACAGAATATGCTACTTGTACTTACTAACCCATGGGCAAATGTCTGCTTGTTTCGTGCAGTAGTTGGGACCTTGAATTTTGGGATGGTTTCAAGGAAAGGAATGTCTGGATTTTTACACATAAGGGGATTTCAAAGCTTTTTCAACTTGAGAGTAAAGGATTAAAATAAAAATAACTTTTACTGTGATAAATTGCAAATTGTTTTGTTGACTTAGTCTACACAGATGTAAAGCTCAAAAAAACCTTATAAACTCAATCTGCTAGTTGTCTACACTGGTGCCAAATCTAGATGGCAGAAACAAGAAAGATGACATGCAGGGTAGACACCAAATATCAAAAGTAGCATTCTGTAAACCACAAAGTATTTATTATTTTTTTGATACATACAGAATGCATGAGAAGACAGATCACAGCAGGCAATTTCTGGAGACTACCAGAAAATGTATCAGAAATATCACCCCAAAATACTGTATACTCACACATATTTTGAACAAAGTGCATGCTGGATAATAAGCAACCACAGCAATAAACATCCACAAATGTATACACGAGAGGTTTGAAATACTAAGACAAAAACTTCTTGCAGAAAAAAATTACAACTAAAATAAGTGCTAAACTGGACCAAAGTTCTCCTTTCTTGGTGAAGAACTGGCTATGAACAAAAAGAACACTTCAAATAATTACCAGTGGCTTCAGCTCAGCACTCAGCAAAGTTCACAGGCCACATCTGCATCAGCAAATAATGCAGCCAGAGAGAAGTGCATTTGTAAACCAAAACAGTTGCTCCTGAGGGCCTAAGCTACAGACTCTGTATGCATTTCTAACCAGATGTTTAATTGTGACTAAAACACCTGATGACATGGACTAGCTGCCCGTTAGTAAGTGCAACATGTTTGATGCACCCCTGGAGCATCTCTTCCAGCCTATTTTGATCCAGAAGGAATCAAATTCACTCATACCAAGACTGCTTTGCAACACGAACCAAAGCGTGCTGAAGTGGGGACACTTGGGAGACAGACTTCAAAAGCACACTCCCCACCTAAATCAACCAACTGACATTTGTTAAACATTGGTAAAACAAGCTGATACAGCAGTTTTAAGAAACCAAAGACAAAGTAAAATGTTGAGCTAAAAAAAAGAAAATTTTTTTTTTCAAGTTTGACAAGTTGGGAAATCCTAGAACATGCTGCAAGGTGTCGCAAATTGTAATTCCAGGAAAAGAAGTGGGATAAAATCGTTACGAGACACCTTCAGAGACAATGACAAGGGCACACAAGTGGAAAAAAAAAATCCCTAAACAACTAGACAGTGAGATAGAAACAGCAGTCAAAAAATACTACTAGTTTTGAGACAGGTAAGCCAAAATAAGATCCCGTAAGAACAGCTGCTCAGGGCATTAAAAAATTGCTGTGATGGCATGTGATATAATAAGCAGAAGAAGGTACAACTCAGCATAAAAACCTTTTATTTATAATGTTGACTTGGATTAAAAAAAAAAAAATACAATCACAGAACTAAGAGGTACTAGATTACTTAAGAGAAAGGAAAAAGGATCCCACCTCTTCTATTCTGAGTACTATTTGATTATTTAAACTCAGTTAAACGAAAAGGATTGGTAAGTAATATTTAATGAGCATTGTTCATTAGAAATTGGATTTTCCTTTGAAACATTGCAAAGTAGGTCACATGCATTGTGCCATTTACTTTTACATGAAAGTTAATTGCAAAATGATTTGTAGAGAAACCTTTATAGAAAACCACTATAAAGGCCAAGTATTAAATTCAACACGCCTAACAACTAGTCTTAAAGTCGTAACATACTTAGAAAATCAAAGATAATAAGCCTTAAGAAGAAATAAATAAAAAACTCTGGATCTGTTCCCAGCTGATTAAATGAATAATTTCTCAAATCTCACATAGAAGGAATATGCTGTACAGGTATCTCACTCATTCTCTCTCCAGTTTATTTTGTAACATGGCAAAAACCCCTCCCCACTATTAAACGCTTTTTTTCTGTCATAGCCAAGAAAGGAGCAGTTAAAAATGTTATCTTCTTTTTCTATTATTCCCATATAATCAAGGTCAACAACAAAACAACTAAATTAGCCAAAACCTTATCCTATGCTACCAAGACCTTTATTTGCATTCACAATCTCGGAGTCACTATTATAGTCTACTTGAACTTGGTCTACCAAAGATAACAAAGACTGAAGATTAATGCTATTAGTAATATTAAAAAAAATTCCTTCTGGCATTCTGTAATCATTATTTTATCTGACTAGACCACTAACCACGTGACACAGAAAACATAACAGCTCTCTGACATTGTACCTGCAACAGTGGCTGGAAATGACTCTTGAATTCCTTTCAGTCCATAACAGCCAAAGGTCACGATAATCCTAATAAAAACTAAAGCAGTCCAACCCAGAAGGTGAGTAAAGCCTCTTCCAGTTGGTAAGATCTTTTAAGCTTTACCCAATTATATGAATATTTCAGAAAAATATGCTCAGTAATGTACCTGTAACCATCTTTGAAAAACAAAACATACCAAATTACTGAGATCATGTCAATGAACAGCATATTCTAGTAGTGTATATACAATACCAACTTTTTTTAAAAAGTGACAAATAATCTTTGATTGAGTCAGGGAAATCCTTAAACAAGCTTCTGACACCTATAGCTTTTGCTGCACATGTACAAAAAAATACCTCCAGTCTTCAAACTTTACCATTGAGGTTTAAATCAATTAGTCAGTGGTTAACAGCTACAAAACCCAGTTGTGAAATAGCAGGATTGCTGCTTCTATTTCAGCCTTGTCTGACTGAATTAAACAGATTGTTTCAATTGGCTTTTCCTGTACCTGTTGTTAGGGTACAGAGGAGGCCCAAGACTTGCATCTCCCACAGGACAAGGAGACAAGTGAGCAAACAAGACCTTGCGTAACAGGAAGGGTGCACTTCATTCTGCTAGCGTATGGAGGGACTGACACACAGTACTGGCAGGCTGCAGGACTGAGTTGATGATAGTCAACTAAGATGCAAACATCATTTTACTCACAACTCCCAAATAGTCACAGTACAGTTCTGATCATGGAAGATTCTGCTTCTAAACTCAAACCAATGGAAGATCCAAGCAGATGGCCCAATTTTATGGACTGGTTCATACCAAAAATCAGGAAGCCAAAACATACTACCAGGCGATTTCCTACCCCTAGTGATGAACGAGATTTTACTGTAACTGCTTTTGTTAACTCTTGATGGGTTTACTGCAAGAAGTTCATTTGAGCATCAACAGCCTCGAAAAACAGCACCAGCAATTGCTTCAATTTGCCAGTACTGTGAAAAACCTGCTGCACCTTACAACCCTCTCATGAGGCTGACAAACCCAGGCTGCAGCCTCCCTAGCAGCAGAGGGAAGCAGCAGGAAGAGGAGGCCCAGCAGTGGGATCTCCCCTGGCACCACAGCATCTGCCTCTCCCCACGAAACCCCCAACTCACCACGGGGACAGCTGCTGGTCACCCCAAATGCTGTGGCAGCACCTTGGCACCAAGGCAACTCACAATACAACGCTTCCATGAAGGCTGCTACCTTATGACAGTAGAGCCTACAGCTACTTTCTCAAACACAACACAAGCTGAAGTTAAAATACATCAATCCAGCGCTACGAAGTCAAATCCTAAAAGCAAAACGTGTTAGAATAAGCAAGGAGCTCTGTGAGCAGTATCTGCCCTGACAAATGATGGGTTTCTCACAGGCGCAGGCATCAGCATCATCTTGCATTTGCACTACTTTATGTCTGGTATCTGCCATCTGTGCTGCACTATTTAATAATAAAACAGGTGACCCACAGCCTCAAAAGGAGAAAGTGTTATACTGATGTGAAAAAGAATAATAAATCAAGCCAACAAATAACAGATTAAAAAAAATTTCTATACTCTGTCAGTTTAACATTTAGCTCTCCTCTAGATTACAAACCACCTTTTCACACAGGGCTCACAAAATTCCCATGTTACAAGAAAATATTTCCAAATCTCAAAATCAGAGATCAATGAAGAAATTTTGAAGTCCTTTTACATGCAGGGTATTATTTGCAAGTGAAAGTTGTTACTGATGTATATTATTTGTGAAGTATAATATCAAATACAATACTGAAAAATACATTAAGTTTTATTCAGTCTTTCAGATCTCATCATTTACAGTTATGGTCTCCTGCCTCCTGTGGCACTTGCGAGGTATGTGGAGGTAGGACTGCACTGCAAGCATTACACATAACCTTTTGCATTACACATAACACATATCTGGAAGTTTTTTGTTGTTGGCAGCAATATCTCAAGATCTTAAAAGAAAGATGTTGTCTTTGAGTGACAGTGACAGTTAACACGAGTTAACTGCAATTAAAGTAAAACTCTAAAAACAAATTCTCCCTGTGTAGAGACATTCAGTTTCACTGCACAGTGTATTAATGCGCCAAAAGATTACCGAAAACTCGTTGAAAGCTGCTACCAAAAATGCCATAAGCAACTGGCATTGGACAACAAAGCTAATATTTTATTTCAATTAAATAACCAGTGGCATAGGAAAAACTGAACAAAACAAAAAGCCCCAGAATAACCCCACCCGCATGTAAACCACCAGTATTACAATACAGTATGTTCAGTGAACTGAATTATTGTGTAAGAAATCGTAACCTCCTCCTTCTAGAAAAGGCAGATGATTTTACACATGGAATTAATCTGGTCCAAAGAAACACTTCAAATTCTAAAGCTGACATAAAAAAGCTATTTTATATATAGTGGAGATACAGTAAAACACAGCTTTTACATAAAGTACAGAAACAACACCCAACAGTCATTTAAGTCTTCTGTTAAAAACCTAAGTACAAACTCAACTGTATTATATACTCAACTGAGAATTATATACTACAGTCATGAATAGTAAAAATAAATTCCTTGTGATATAATTTGAAATTGTAAAGTAAGTGATGTGAAATAAATTGGACTAATCCAGCTACACACTTCTTGCAAACTGCATGACAGGGTATGAAAATTCATTTTCCTCTCCAAGTAAAATTAGTTTATCATGTATTGTTCTACTTGATAAATCCATCCAGGTACTAACTTACAGGTGACACAGTAAGAAGCTGCATTTTGTATTCAAAACTTTTGATTCTTTCTTCATACTGTATAACTTTATTATGAAAATACAAGCTATAAGTAGAATATATAGGTTATAGGCTCTGAAAGGGTATATTGCATTAAAATACAAAAACTCCTTCAATTTGTTTCTAATCTCATCCCCTGCAAGTCCTTCCAACTGTTTTCACCTAATGGCATTGCAATTTTCATTTATTTAAAGTTTGGTTTTTTTTGTTTTTTTTTTTTTTTTAACTTACTATGTACAAACTAAAAGATGCAAAGTATTTTTAATCACTCTCTGGGAATGTAAAAAGCAATTCTTCTGCTTTGCAACTCACCCATTAGATGTGAAAATCAGATAATTATTACCAATTTCTACCATTGGCACTCTATCCAAACAAAAACACATACCTCTGTCCTCACAATGATTTTGCTGAGTGCATAGACAGCTCGGTTAAGTTGGTGAAACTGGTCACAAATAACCCCTGTAAATATTCTGTGGACACACCATGCATCTTGTTGTCAATTTAACTTACAGGACCATATTTGTTTCAAGTCAAATCTTAAAATATTTTCTTAAAC
The DNA here is from genome assembly GCF_000700745.2 of Antrostomus carolinensis. NCBI lineage: Eukaryota > Metazoa > Chordata > Aves > Caprimulgiformes > Caprimulgidae > Antrostomus > Antrostomus carolinensis. The sequence continues at coordinate 40,830 of NW_010321848.1, forward strand.
TGTTCTATTTTCTGCAAGTTCTATAAAATATCTAATTTATTTGCCAAAGGATTATTAACCTGGTTATCACACACTGACCCTAAGTGCAGCAGAATTCAGAGACAGATCATTCACAGATATACTGGTTCCACTGCCCTACTTAGCACAGCAAGGTTTGTGATGACTCGAGGCAAAACCACTAATTTAGTAAAAAGGAAGCATTAGATGGCTTGAGCAAGATCTAATATCATCTAAAGAACTGTAATTTTCTGCCTAAAACAATAGACCCAAACAGCATCCTTTGGAAGCACTTGTGCACATGAGTAACATTCATTTCAATTGCCATATAAATCCTGACTGTCTAGAACTGTATTTCCTAGTGAAAAAGCAGGCAAGTTAAAAGAAAGCTTTTAGTTTTTAGCTATATCAAGGCTCTGAAATAAAAATAACATTCCCTAAACTATTTGCTGCTACTTCTTCCCACTTGTGAAATACTTCGACATTTAAGACAGGACTTGAACAGCATTAGTTCACTTTACCTTTGTATAAAGCAAATTCTTTCAAAATTCAATTTAGCCAGAGCAACAAGTCACAAGAAAACTATGTCAGTAAGTGCTATGAAAATTGTTTATTAAAAGGCATAAAATATTTTTTCACATCCTTTTCAGGAAGGTTCTAAATTATTTTTTCACTTAATGAAAAACTTAATGAGTGAATAACTATTTCCTAATATAATTTGAAAAAATAAAGCCTCCACCTTAAGTGTTAAAACAAGGTAGAAAACTGAAAAGCTGCCAACCCAGTCAAACTGTGTGCAAGTCATCCCTGTATCCCACCTGAACGGAACGGTTCTTCATGAGTACAGAAATCCTACTGTAGAAGTAAAGTGAAAAACAGGATCCAAAGTTTATACAAAATAATATGCTTGCAGTAACAGTCCTTTAAGTTTTAGGAAGCTTTCACCATTTGGTATGTTCCTCTGCTTGGAGCACACATATGCAGTAACAATTCCTTGGAAAGTAACAACTTTTTAAGGTTAGAATCAGTAGGACTTCTAAAAAAGTGAAAAACAGAAAAACACCTAGTCATGTCCAGTACAAGGGTAAATACTAAACAAGCTTTAGCCCTTCCCAAAGAGCAGTATTTAAGGAGGCCATTCACAAAGGGCTTCCCTCAGAACCACTCTATTTCAGGTAAGAACTCTACAGGATAAATGAAGCATAAATGAAGGACTTGGGATTCATGTGTATATCTGATACACTGGAGAAAAAGAAAAAATTTAACTCATTTTCTACACGTTTGTAGCTAAAACCTGCAATACATTAATTTTACTTGCTCTCAGTAAAGACATAAGAAATTGAAGATGAAAAAAGAGCAATAACTTATACTGCAGTAAAACTGCATCTTGTTAAGACAATTCTACTATAAAAAAAAAGGCATAAAGACTGCCATTTTTACAAAAAGATTGTGTATGCTACATTTTAGTCTTCTTATTACCAGCTAGATTTTCTGAATATAAAAGTGATTTCCCCGAAGTTTCTTCTACCTTTATTTTTTCCCCACATTTACCTAGGCCATTTCAATATAAATGTGAAGACAGATTCAAAGTGTTTCAAGATCTAGAATAATGGAAGATTTTCCCCACAGGTGTTCATAAAACTGGATCCAGGTTTCGAATATTAGTCTTTATTAGCTTACTCAGAAAAAATTCTGAGCAACTTTATTTTTGTCAATACTAAGTGTTATCCAAATAACAACACAGTCAATATATTTATTGTGTTCTCATATACAGAACAACATCTTCAGTAGAATTCCAGTTTAAAGACTATTTGAAAACATGGTTATTTTCAATTGGAAAAGGTTTTAAAAGCTGCAAAAACTGGTTGGAAACGAAAAGAATACAACCACCTTTGCAACCTTTTTCATCTACTGTGAACCAAATGAGATATCAAAAGGAACACATAATACAGAATACACATTTAGCTATACATGAGTGATCAAAGGTGTACAGACAATGTCAATATCACCACCATATATTTATTTTTATCAACTTTAAAAATATATATATTACAATAGCATAGAATGGTTTTAAGAGTTCATAAACAAACTCAGGAAGTCGTAATGGTCAATAGTGAAGCTACAGGGGAAAAGTATCCCTTAACAAAAATTTGAAAATAAAACTTTAAAAAGCTTTTGCAAAAAATCACTCTTCCATTTCTCGTTGAACGACATCACTCTTGTGCCAACTACAGCAGCTTCTATGCCCCATTTTGGCCACTTCTCCCACAAGCTTTCATGGTTTCTCATTTGTCATTCCTGGTGCCTGGAACACCCACCTTCCTTCTCTTGAAGTCCCATTCTAAGATCCACTTCTGCAACATTGCCTACAGAAAGAGTAGGCAACTAAAACACTCATTCACTGTGTCAACAATGTGCCAAGAAATCAGCTTTCACTGTGTACACTGTACAGCATAGTACTAATTTCACTTTACCTTTATTACTATATCATAATTATTTCTTTCCAACAGTGCATCAAATCTAAAAGTGGGGATTTAATATCTAGGAATAACTTTGAAGAAATAGTGTCTGTTTTTGAGAGTGTTAGCTGCAGTTCTCAGTGCTCACAGATAGGAAAGTATGTTCAACTTTGTAAATATTCCATTATGCTTGTGTGTATCTGCGGTACCTATACGTATGTACATAAACAAAAAAAAGAGTAGCCTATTTCATTTTCTTTACACTGTAGTACATTTTAATCCTTTGCTGGGTCACCTGAAATTTCTCTTTAAAATACCTTATGAAACTGAAACGGAAAGCTGCATTTAAGCTTTTTGTTTTGTTCTAAAAAGCCTTCTACTTTAAACCTATTTCCTTCTGTCTTTGAAAATCTGGATTAAAATTCAACTAAGTAAGAGTCTATAGGAAAAGTTTATGTTTGCACAGGTCAACGTCTATCAAGACTACGCTCACATCTGCTATTAAACAACTGTATCTCTGGACAGTCATGGAGGCAGACATGAAGCAATGACACCTTCTGAAAGTCTGAAAGGACTTTTTTTCTTTTTTTAATTAAGAAGAAAATCTAGCATGTATATTGCTTACACATACTAAATGCAAGCCTGTCATGAGAAGGAATTACTGGCCTTCAGGTGACATGAACCTCAAGTCATGCTTTCAGTTTTCCATATATTTCTGCATGCCACTCCATATAAAAGTGGAATACTTTACTGATTATTTATTTCAAAAATAAGCAGAGCTTCAGTAATGCCAATGGAGTTCTAACATACAATAATGCAATATCAAGGGCAAAAATGCTTAAGAATGGTTGTTTTTGTAACTTTGTATCATTACAAATGGCAAGTAGAAAACTTGAGCAGACAAACAAGCTGCACAAGGCATTTTCGTAAAAGAAAAAAGGGTGAAGATGTAAAATGCAAAACCACAACAAAACCACTCTAGACACAACACAAACACAAGATATAATCAATAACCCAATTTAAGTACCAAAAATAATTCTTAAAGATGAAAATATAAATCCCTGGCAAGCATATGGCTGAAACTTATACATATAAACTCACTAAAACTAGAGCACTTGCCACTGAAAACAGTCATTCACAGCTTAAAGCTAAATGAAGCCCTTCCTTATATATATTTCACATACTTGTGGCCACCTTGCTATTGAAAGGGGAAAAAATAAGCTTATTCAACTTACATCTTTTTCTGACCGATGTGGGAACATCGATGATTGGCTGTAGTACATGTTTTCATCATGGTAGTCACCATCAACCCCCTCTACAAACTTCTTCCTTGAAGCACCAAACATGCTGTTTGTCACCTAAATAAGAAGAAAAAATATTATATACCATATATGATTTGATTTGCTACATACTTAAAAGGAATAACAACAACAAATCTGTAGAATCACTTCCATGTCTTACCACCACAACTTTGGAAAAGCAGTTTTCTACTTGACCCTGTACACTCAGAGCCACGATTAAGTAAGAGAAGGTCGAGCTTAACCACACTCAACAACCTCATCACAGACTGGCAAAGTTATTGCAGACAGCCCATAAAAAAAAAAAAATCACTAGATTTTATTTTGCCCTTACTCCCAGAGGCATGCACACACAGACAGAGCTGCTAAGTCAGGAACTGGAAACTGAAGAAACAGCAACCACACAGCTGGTCACAGAGCCTTAATTCATTAGAAAATTTAATCCCGTAGCAAGGTCATACAACATCGCTCAAGCACCTACCACATGCAGTGCATATTTATACACCTGACTCTCTTATTTATGTAAAAATACGCACACCTCTCAAGTTCCTCATCTATCTGGCTACAAAACACTATCACAGTGCAGCGTGGGCTAACCAAGCCCTATTTTAACCTAACAGGTTAATGTTCAAACCAGCAAAACAGCACATACTGGTCAGCACTGAGCAACTTGCCCAGTTTCATGTCACATAAGGGGAGACTGAAGAGAGAACAAGCAACAGGACGGTATTCAACTCTGAGCTACCGCCCTACATAACACATCTTCAAACAGATCTTTAACATCTTGAAAGGCAAGGAAGCTAAATTACAGTTAGCTTATGAAATAAGGTCTGAGCCCTAAGATTTACTATCTTAATTCTTGACAGCATTAGCTAAACTTAAAAAAAAAAAAAAATCAGACAACTGAGAAAAAAAAATTTAGAGTAACTTTGCACTACCTTAGGCTCATGCTTGAAATCAAAATTTCAAAACATTTATTCTGATTGGCTGTCAGGAGAGTAACTTTCAGTTTGTCCCTCCTGATACAAAATTACTTTGACATTCCTCACAGTGTGGCTTATTCAAATCTCACCTTTACTGACAAAGATAAGTAGGCAGTGTTTAATAAAATGGGTGCTCCTGTACTAGTAACAACTTAACCCCATGATTTCAAAGTCATAGGAGTTTTGAGTAAAAGTAATCTGTTACACACATGCAAAGGCATGTAAAGGTACTATGGACCTTCTCCAGATGAAACTTGTATTTTATGATACCTACAAAAACATGCAAATGTAAGGTCCCAAACCGTTCGAATGCATCCAGCTGACTTTCACACTGTAGTGAAGCTTTCATTACACTGTAAGTATATCTTGCTGTGCTAATCCCCTTACAATGCAATTATCACCTACCAGATGGGATGGAGCATTTAACAGGCTAAGGGGATTATCTCGTCCTTTGCTCTGCCGAGTAAAGTGCAGAGAGATGAGCAGTTGCCTTTAACCAGTGTAAAAAGGATAGCGAAAAGCTTTGCTGAAGCTATCCTAAGCAATGAGGAGAAGCTGAGTGTCTCAACCAACTACTGCTCTTGAGAAGATAAAAGGCAGCTTCTCACAATTCCCAAAGAATTTTTTGATGTTCCTTTAACAATACCTGGGAAATTTTTTTTTTTGCCACATAACCTTCTCTTGTGAAACATCATCAGAATAACAATATTTAATTGTGATAGAAACAAGTCACTGATGCATATACCATACTGTACTAATGTAGTACCTAACCCTGAGCTACGGTACAGGAACTACATAAGGGGAAAAAACAATTCTGTCTTTGACCACGTAGCTTTTGATCTTATTTCTGCAAAGGTTTACACATGGCTGGCTCCACATGCACCATAAAGATTTCTGAGTCAGTAGGGTAATAAGGTCAGAGCTTTCAGTCTCAAAATATATGTTTAAAGCTGCTGCAAGAAAGCTACTATGTCTAAATTTTAAACATTCTCCACTAAATTTAAATTGTATAAAAGATTATTTTCTATATTGATAATTGTGTAAAACAGAGGCCCAAAAACTAATCAAGATTATGCCCTGGAGACTGATGAAATGCACTGATATTAATACAGTCTTACAAGAGCACAGTTAAAAAAGAAATTAAGCAAACTTTTAATAATTAGACAGATTAAATATTGCTATTTCTATTGGCAACCCATATTTCTACACAATACCTAACAGGACTGTGCTGACGAACTCCAGAGAGCAGAGCAGTGCACTGCAGGCTGCAGCTGCGGGGGAAGAGGGGAAGGCCAGGGGAGCCCTGCCTGCAGCCCAGCTGCATCGCTGCGCCTGACTGCTCTGAAGACCTTCACAAACTTTTTGCAGAGACTGATGCTTCTTCACAGCAGCATTTGTGTAAGTGATTCTGTGTCGTTCAATGCTGCCAAGGGAAGCAGTGGCGTGCAGTGCTCAAGCTGTCCACGCTCCCACCGAGGGAAGCGGCACGGGCGCTGTAGGGCATTCTGGCAGCTGCCTGCACCCCTAACAGGATTCCACTTCACCAGAAAGAACTGCCACCACTTCTGCTCAGGGTGAGCCACAGCACAGATCACAACAGAGAAAAGCGGCGTTGCCATTCACGCTGCTACTGAACAGCACAATAAAATAGGCAGCCGCTAAAAACCAGTAACTGAAAGGGCAGAAACTGGGATTAGAGACCAAAGCTGGAGTTGCTTTAGCCAGGCTGCTTAGTTCTTGCATGTTCTTAGGCTAACACCACCAGCCAATATTCCTGCTTCCCAGTAGTCACTGGAGACAGTAAACACCTGTCAAACTTTTGATTCAGAGCACCTATCCTGCGCAGACTTTTATAATTTTACAGCATGTTTATGCAATAACAGTGTCAGATGGTTGCCAAGTTAGCAGGAGGCAACTTCCTAGCCATGTTAACTTATTTATTTCAGTATTCACTAACATATTAGTAAGTCAGTCATGCTACAAGCATATGCACAGATATTAAAGAAACACTGCTGCAGTACTATTTGCAAGATGAGAGAAAATCTGGGGCTGTGCCAAACACAGGCAGATCTGCAGATGGAACTTGGTTGCTTATTTCTTAGGACAAGAAGCCACCAGGAAACCTCGCACACAAAGACTGCAGCTCCTTTTTCATAGACTGATCAATCAGCATCCAATCACCTACAAAAGTGAATACAGCAAAGTTCATACAGCTCTTAAAAATACATTTTAAACCCTTTGGAAAGCGACAGTGACCTGAGGTTTTGTACCTCCACAGGGTCTAGACTGATGAGTTGCAAGGTAGAAATCAGCTCTTGTATTTAAGTCCCCCACTCATACATATACACCTATACACTAGTACTATTAATGTAATAATACTACTATTAATAATAGTACTATTACTGGAATACCAGTAGTATTCCAGTACTACTCAATATATTCATCAACAAACTGGATGAGGGAACAGAGTGCACAGTCAGCAAGTTTGCTGATGATACCAAGCTGGGAGGAGTGGCTGACATGCCAGAAGGCTGTGCTGCCATCCAGCGAGACCTGGACAGGCTGGAGAAATGGGCAGGGAAAAACTTAATGAAATATAAGGGCAAGTGTAGGGTGTTGCATCTGGGCAGGAACAACCCCAGGTTCCAGTATAGGCTGGGGACAGACTTGTTGGAGAGCAGTGAAGGGGAAAGGGATCTGGGAGTCCTGGTGGACAGCAGGATGACCATGAGCCAGCACTGTGCCCTCGTGGCCAGGAAGGCCAATGGCATCCTGGGGTGCATTAGAAGGGGTGTGGTTAGTAGGTCCAGAGAGGTTCTCTTCCCCCTCTACTCTGCCCTGGTGAGGCCACATCTGGAATATTGTGTCCATTTCTGGGCCCCACAGTTCAAGAAGGACAGGGAACTGCTTGAGAGAGTCCAGCACAGAGCCACCAAGGTGATTAAGGGAGTGGAGCATCTCCCTTATGAGGAAAGGCTGAGGGAGCTGGGTCTCTTTAGCTTGGAGAAGAAGAGACTGAGGGGTGACCTCATTAATGTTTATAAATATATAAAGGGTGAATGTCAGGAGGATGGAGCCAGGGTCTTCTCAGTGATGTCCAACAGGAGGACCAGGGGCAGTGGGAGCAAGCTGGAGCATAGGAGGTTCCATGTAAACATAAGGAAAAACTTTTTCACTGTGAGAGTGACAGGCCACTGGCACAGGCTGCCCAGAGAGGCTGGGGGGGTTCCTTCTCTGGAGACATTCACAACCCGCCCGGATGCCTTCCTGTGTGACCTGCTGTAGGTGATCCTGCTCTGGCAGGGGGGTTGGACTAGATGATCTTTCGAGGTCCCTCCCAATCCCTAACATTCTGTGATACACACACACTTATGCCAATACAATCTCACAGAAGCAGTACTCCAGTTGCATGGCAATTTTATTAAGTAAAGAATTCCTGTCTACTCAGCCTATTTTCATACAAATCCCTTGTCTAATCCTGTAACTACTTTTCCTGTTCTAGTGTGGGAACTCAGTCCTCTTGCACAAGATACACTGGCAATGTAACCATTCATTAAAATGTAAAAATGGTGCCCTTCTGTCAATTCATCCTTTAGCATAATATTGCTTAAGTACTTACAACTCCCACTGGTAGACCCATGCACAAGTACTACTAGAAAATATCCGTGATAACAGAGGAAAGAAAGGGAAGAAGCTACATGCTAGGATGGAGTTCAGAGAACTTACCAGCGATGCTGCCACAAACCATGCCCAATTCCAATCAGACGAACGCGAGAGCTTCTTTTAAAGCACAAGCACATCATGTTTAAAAATCAGATTCGCCCACAACTTCAAGCTATCATTAACCAAGCAAAATGCAGTCTCTAACCTGCTCTAAATACTTCTGTGGAACATTTCCTAACAACCACCACTACGGGGGAACTAAATGCACCGTACAAATGTTAAGAACTTGAAGCAGTTTGCTGCAGTTATCGACCTTTATCCTTCAGTTGAGCACATAACATATGACAATCAACAATACATATTTAAAAAAATAAAAATAACCAAATACAAACCAGATTTCAAGAAAAATCCTTCTCATTGCAAGAAACACTGCAGTATAGCATACTTAAGAACACAAACTTGTTTGTTAGCAATAACTGAAATACTTTATTGACACAGAATTTGTAAGGAAAAACTACAAGAAATTTTGCCCTCTTAAGCTGAATAATATCTTCTCTATAATCACTTATAAAGTGATGCTATGATAGTGTATTGAATTAGTTTAACAGGTTGAAGCAAATTGTAGTATTAAAATATGAAAACTAACTATGTTTCTATTTTGCAATACTACTACTGCCCAAGGAGAGCTCACTTACATTAACATAGCCAACTCTGAAGTAAGAAGACACTATAAAATCTCCCTGGAAAATGACTATTTTTAATTTTGCATACAGCACAAAAATCAATCATTGCATTGTAACTGATTAAACTCATCATCTTTATGATAGCTGAAAACTGTATATGGTAATACAATTTAGAAAAAAGGAAACCACTCGAGGAATTTTAGCATTGTCTTCCCTTTCCTGCTCCTGCAACGACTATGGTATGTGTCAACATGCACACTAACATTACGTGAGAGCAATTAGAAGTTGTAATCTCAGGCTAACGTTACAGAGCTTCCACCCATCTATATTCTAAGGCTTCTGATGCTGCTGTCTAGGTTTCACTAAGTGAAGTTAATAATTTACTTTATTTTTCTCTTCTGTTACAAATCAATGTTTTCACATAGGTAATATACTTGCATACCCAAAGCATCTACAAAAGTGACCATTAATGAGCCTTTCAGTGAGAAATAAGCATCTCAAAAAAAAAGTGTCTGCCAAAAGTCACATGCTGTTAACCACCAAATCATCCTGCAATTTAAGTCAAAATACAGAATTTGGAATTCCATCAGTTGGTAAAAGATAGAATAAATTCAATTTATAGTAGAAACTACTACTTTTTATGATCCTGTTTCTCCGTGTCAAAGATAATTCTTATTTGACCCAAACTGGAACTGATATACAACAGAATGTATACTATCAACTTCCTAGATGCAAAAGATCTCTCAAATCCCTACCCTCTAGTAGTAAGTTATAGCTATTAAAAAACACCATGAAATGTACAGCAATGCAAATAAACAGATTTTATTATCAGAATGAAAGACAAAACAAAACTAGAAGTTGAGATCCTTTGTTGTCTCATTTCATTTCACAATCACAGTCATTCCATTTCTCCAAAGTGACTGATAACCTTTAACAGTATACTTACTACATGCTTATGCTACACTAAGCCTTCAAACAACTTTGTAGTATCAATAGTACATAATAATGGAAAACAGAACATTTGATTATACTTCTTTTTTGTTATAAAGTCTATTCCTTGATGAGCTTAATACTGGCACAGATTTGTACTCACTGTAAGAATGCATCAGTAAAACAGGTGTTTTGTCCATCTTTAACAAATGGCTTTATATTCTTTTAACTTATCTAAGTATTTTTAAGTTTAAATTTCAGACAGATGGGAGACTGAAATGAAGACCACCACAATATAAGAGACACAGAGCTGCCAAAAACCTTGAAGGCTGGACAGCCTTTAGAATAATCTCATAGTACGTGTGCCGTACGGTTCATAAATGGATTCTTTTCCAAATTCACAGAACACTGTCGAAACTAATAGTCATAAAGCAACTATTTGATTTACATAATTACTTAGGTCAAGTCTCAAAGTAGTTCAAGATGTAACTAGTCTCCTTAAAACACTACATGGTCTTTCCTTTCGAAAAGGAAACACTATGACAGATGAGATGCATAGCACCTTCTGTGCAGGAACTCCTTTGAGCATGAAGGAAATAAAGAATATAGTTATGATTTTAGACTATCCTTCACTTGTATTCTCAAGAACAGCCATCTACAAGGCAAATTTTTTCAAGTGTTCTACAAAGTAGAATAACACTTTCAAAAACTACACTAAAACTGTGAATCTCTGCTGCATGCAAACTATGTCAGGTAGGCGCAGTCCCTACTAACATCAAATAAGGCAAAGAAAAGCCACAGCTATTCTTCTAATCAGATCTACAGGCTAACTGTTTTAAACGTATAACCATCCTTAATTATTACAAAATGAACATTTTAGAACACTTCTGAAATAAAACATCACAAGAGGAACAAGAAAAGCTATCCTACATTAAAATAAGACAACACTGAAATTACTAAAGCTAAACTTGAAAACTGAGTTTATAAGAAGCTGGATTCATAACAGGACTGACACCATGCCGATCCTGGGACAGATTCCCACAGGTTCTACTCCTACTAATCACAGGCACAAGATTTGGAAGATATGAGAAACCAGCAGTGGCTGGGGATATGACCCTCACTAAGCTGTGTGGATGCCTTTTATGGGTCTGATCAATGAGACGTACTCACTCAGGAAATAATCTTCGGATACACCATTCAACAGAATCCAAACACACACAAGAAAGATTTCAAAGACAAGAAAGGCAGCAAGGGATCTGCAAAAGTGACCAGAAGAGTAATGAACTAGCACTCCATCTAGAGCAGCTGTGGTGAGAAACCAAGAAGATGGCAGGTGCATCCCACCTTCTTTAATGATGTGACGTGAGGAAAAGCAAGAGTATGTCCTTTGTAGCCATGGCAATGAAGTCAAGTCCTGACTAACCACACACATATGCGTACCCCCCCACACACTGTAACACACTGCTGTATTCTCTGTCAAAGACACGGTTTAGGATGTTGCCAATCAAGAATAGCTATTACTTGTCTGATAATATTATAAATAATATTATTTACTCAATAACAAGTAAAAAACCCAAACCAAATATATCACCTTCAAGAGCCTATCCAAAATGGGAGTATATTTACTCACTTTCTCTCTTCTTGATGCTTCCAGTCATTCATAGTATTTACAGTCCATTCAAGACTAAGAGTGTTTCTAGATTTAATTTAACATACCATTTTTTACTTACTATTGTAAAATACAATACATATAGCTTTGCAATGCCCTTCAGCTCTAAGGTTTCACCATGAAAGAGACTGCATTTTAGAAAGAAGTGACAATCATGCCAGTAACTTTAGGGACAATATATTGGCTCATACTTTTAAATTCAATACTATTTAAAGTATGCATGCAGTGAACAACAGCAAGAATCTTGAAAATAAGTGATGTACTGGCATACTCCTGTCACCTCCTTAAGACACTCCTCAGTCACAGTATTTTTTAAAAGAAGAAACTGGTTCAATTTTGAAACAAAAAGTATCTTTTAAAATATGTTCTCAGTTGATGCATCATCAAGACAATTATCAGCTAAATATACACCATCTATGTATCACATTTATTTAGTGATTGTCTTCTGGGAATACCATCAAAGAAGAAATTAGTTATGCTAAGAAGCCAGACTTAACCAAAATTAAGTTCAGAAACCAAACTAGCTTCTGAAGTACCTGTGTTGTCATGGGAAACCAAAATAAGACACAAAAACCAAGCAAAGTAGCACATAAAATAACAGCTAGGCAAACTTGCAGTTCTAGTAACTAGCAGTCCTGTCTATGAAAACTGGTACATAGTTAATATGGAAATGGGTCAGTCAGAAATTCAGCTGTCAAGTTTGTAAATAAATAATCAAAACCCAAAATTCCATTCTGGAAAGATAATGAAATTTGCTTCCAATATTCTCATAATAAACTTATTACTACAGTGGCACTTTTCCTGGCTCCTCAAAAGTTTATTCTGTGACTTTCTCTTGATCGGTATTTTGCATCTCAACCATAAGGAAAACTGACATTCAAAGACATCAGAATGACAACTTTCTACCTTCTTTTTTTTTATAATCTTTGACTTATACCATTAGGTAATTCAGAAATGCACTGGTTGAAAACTACCTGCAGTTTTAACTAAAAATTTATTTTGCAATTGGACAACATTGCAGTTTGCCATATGGACTGCATTAGTGCTTTTCAGTATTTTGCTGTAAACAAAACAAGATTTGCTGCATCTCAGAAATAACCCCTTCATAACAAATTAGAATAAGATATCCTCTAATTCAGCAAGTTAATGTATTTGCATTTTACCTCCAGTTTCAATCTGGACTTGCCTTTTTTGTTGTTTTTTAATAAAAATAAATAAAAAGATACTTTACCCAGTCATAAATTTTAGACCTTGGCAGATGCACTCTAGAGAGGTCCTTAATGGTACATACAATGGCAAAGCCCAGCTTTAAAAGATTACAATATCAGCTACTGCACTAAGTTCTTCAGAAATAACAAAACCCTTCCTCCAGTCCCCAGAGAAGAAGCTGGAATTTACTTAAACATTGCAATACTCAGAGCAAATTTATAAAAACACAGTTTCTGTGTTGAGCAGAATTCTGCTGCAGCAAATTGTGTGCATGGCCAAACTCACATGATGTATGTGCAACCTAATTGCTGGATCAGGTAACTGGAGAAATGAACCCATAAAATAAAATCATACTAAGCACATGCAAATTGTTCTTCTCAAAGGCTTAGAACTGTGACAGATTCTATACATTTCTCCTGGAGGCAAAAGAGGAAATAGCGACAAAAAAGCCAACAAAGAAATTTGCACTTCCTACTCTAAAAACTCATTTCTGAAATAAATCATAGAACTAGTTAGAATTTAAGTAACTTCAGCTGAAAACTCGGAGGGATGCAAGACAACAAGGTGAAGCAGACATAGGGAACAAGAAGTTTCAGCCTGAAAAAATTGTTGCAATTTGTATAAACAACAGAAAACAGAGGATTTCAACAGAGATTTGCCAGTGTGCTGGCAGAGTACTGGTTCTATGAACTCTCTCCTTACTGTACTCTCCCTCTGCTAGAAGGCACCAAAACAGGACAGCTGTTTTACTAGTATATGTTCCATGATAAGTGTACGGGCATATAGCAGAGAAAAGATCCTCAACATGCCTCAAGAGACATAAATGCATTCCTAAAGAGAATTAAGCAGGTTAAGTGAGATTCAGACAGTTAGTAAACCAGGCTTGGAATTCTAGCGTCTTAATTCATAGAATCCCCAGACAAGATAAATATGTTTAAAAACATAAAGAAATCAAGTATGAATTTTGATTAAAAGCTCAGAACAGCTGGGTGGGGGACAGGGGGAACGGACTTTTAACAGGCTTTTCTTCTTCATTGGTATTCAATAGTCATTACATATTCACAAAACTTTATTTTCAATAGCAATTAGAACAGGAAGTTAACTAAGTAAGATTAAGTAGGTCAGACTTCAGCTTCACCATCAGGAGACCTGCTATGCTAATAGATTTATTTTCTATCAAGTGTTAGAGCTTCAGTATCAACATAACATACTTTGCCACCTCTGATGCTTGGTATCATTCCTAGCCACTCAACACCTTTTTCCACAAACAGACAACTCAGATGATGCACACATGGACCAACAGATCTTAACCTGGAAAACGCACCAGGTGCTAATCTAGTCCAAGGCAGCCAATTGCTCTCACTAAGGTCCCACTTGTGAAGCAGAGATAATTGCTCCCAGTACTACAGAAATGATATAAAGGTTTCATTAATAAGGAGCATCTCGGAAACCTTTTATGTTGATGAGTCTCCTACAAAGTTATAAAAAAAAAAAAAAAAAAGAAAACCTTTGCTGGAGTAAAATACAAAGTTATGCCCATTGTAACTACTATGTTAATAGCTGATGCTTCTCCCAAGAAAAAGTCCTTAACTGTTCCACAAGCCAACTCCCTGCTACAACTTACTGAAAGCAACAAAAGTCATTTGCCCATGCTGAGGACAGAGATATATCTGATTACCAACAGACAACCACGTGTTACTCTACAAATTCATCTGCAAGCTCCCTTTTTTTAAAAACACCACACACTTAGTTACACACAAGCCTAGTGTGACGTACTTAAAAGTATGTAAGCAGCCTAAATGGTTAAGACACAGTTAAAATAAAATAGCCTTAAATCAAAGTGGCACACTAAAACAACAGCTTGTGTATTAATAGCCAAACTTCTTACTCATTTTGTACAATTTAAAGCCTTTTAATTCACATGTAAACTGCATCTCACTGCTTCAAAACCTTTGCTGAATTTCTTGCATTTGCCAAATCAGAAAATTTTACAAGGAAAACATTGGTGATGAGGAAAAACAACACTCCCAAAGGTCTTAGGGAGGTTTTATCCCTCCAGGGGACACAAAATTGAAGACTGTCAGCAGCAATGATACTGGGAGGGCAAGAGGTGGTAGTATAGGGACAGGAGAGGATGAGTCAGAAACATGCAGGTCAGCCAGGCCTCAGAGGCAAGGGAAGATGGTTGTTGATAGCGGGAAGCGACTCTCCCTAGGCGGATGGCATCAGTATGCTTGTCAGCAAGCAAGTAAGACCACCACATGCACGCTCTGTCACTGGGAGAGTGTTTTTTTTCTTTCCTCTTCATCTTGATGTGGTCCCTTATATCACATCTAAGCCAAGTGGGTATAATTTCATTTGCTAAGTGTCCTCCAGCTTTCTCTGTAGAGTCATCACCTTACATACTCTTCAGGCAACAGTTCTTAACAGTTGCTACACACTCGATTCAGTTGAAGCCAAAAATGCTCACTGGTAAGCTTTGCATCTGTACTTCTGTAAAAATGTTAAGCCTTATTAAATGACGTATGTTGCAATAACCATTAGGTAATCTGTATCTGTTCACTGGACACGATATTTTGTTAGTTCATTTAAAACTTTTGCACTATATTTCAGACAGGGACATAAAGCTTATAAACGGAGAGAAAAAAAAACAAACTTTTAAGTAATTAAAATTTTGTTCATGATCTCAGGATTTAGATGTTTTCATCACATCAAATCTCTTCAATAGTGGGAGAAGAATAAAAGATTAAAGACTAGGACTCCTTAGACTTTTTATTTGCTTTCAGCTGAGATTCTTGGCCAGGAGGCCAGATTTCTGTATCTGTGCTTCAGCTAAAAGAAGGGTAACCATCGCTCCAGCTGGGACGTTTCCATGTTGATTTTGAGCAGACTCTTCTTTCCAGGAATACTACAGTTATCTATCCGGGAATTTTTTTTTTTTAAATAACAACCGATTCCACTAACTTTTCAAGACAGCAGCACTGCCTTCTTATTCTTTCCTAGATACAGCCAAAACTTTCAAGTTTGGTCAATCTAAAAGACTGAAATTTAAATAAGCCATGGTTTTCCAAGCATTTCCTGCAGTTAAGCACCATACAGTCAGGTGTAGATCATGATTAATGGAGTGGCAACAGGATTTTTTTTTTTTTTTTTTTTCTTTCTTTCATAAATTGGCTGGAGTTTGTTGACATTAAGTAAATCAGTACTAGACCTATTTCTACTCTAGCTTTTGCCAGGGGGGAATAAATTTTTTTTAAAAAGCTATGTTGTTAGGGTTTTCTTGTTGTTGTTCTTTAGGGACCACAAGAAAGAGGACAACTGAAAAAAAGTGCAACTAATTTTTAAAGATTTTTCTAACAGTACATTTACACATACAGTATTTAATGTAAGCTGCTGACTATTTGTTTGAAGTATCCTCAAGAAAGAGGTAATAACACTATTTTTACTTTATTTTGAATTGTAACAAATACAGGGTTCCTTTTGGTTTGGGTTTCTTTTTTCTTCCAGAGGTATGCTAAAAAGAGAAATAGCTGAGAATATTCTGGCCAAAAAATTCATCCTGCACACACAGCACCTCAAACATCTTGTCTTACCTTAAAATACAACTGGAAAATGTAAAACATTAAGTATGTTTAACATATTGAATCCTTGAAGAGAAAGAAATATTTACAAGCTGCCACAACTTCCTGGCAGCATACTTACTCCTCAGTGACTCTCCTTCTATAGAGTAATGGTACATTCTGCAAAGGGAGAAACATTTCCCAAGAGCACAGACAGGTTAAAGTTAAATTCATTTATGGCTTTTTAGCACGTCCTCCTAAAACATACTTAAGAGAGTCTGTGACTCTTCAGGGCAAACACAAAAATGCAAAGCTAAAATTAAAGACTTCTATCTTTTAGTTATTTATTTATTACTTTTAAAAATTAAATTCAGAGTTAGATACTATTCCACACCGGAAAAGACAGATTACACCCTCTGAGATCTCTACCATGCTATCACAAATACAATCACCAAGTAAAATTAAGAAAGCAGTATCATGCCTTTCCACTGCACTAATCTTTCACACATTTAATTTAAACCTTTTCAATCATTCTGTTCTCCATTAAGGTTGTGGGAAAAGGGGGGGGGAAGGTGGATTTCAGCCAGACTTGCATATTGTAAAACTTTGGCTTAATATGTACTGTAAACTTTGTTCAAGTATCTGAAACTGAAATAACATGTCATTTTTCATTTTAAAGCAATTCCCCTTTGAAGCGACAGACTTTATACCACAACATTTTAAAACAGAGCTACCTCAAATTGGCAGTCTAAGCTCAGACTGCAAGTGTTGCTTAGACCTGGCCCAAGTCCCAGACTTGGGAAGGTCCCCTCCATCTCATACCTTCCTCACAGTTTCTCAGAAAACAGTTGCACATATTTAGAGATCCAAGACAGACAGCAATGTTTAGTGCCTCAACAGCATAGTAAAACAAGCAATAGGGTTTTGCTTCCCATTATTCTGCTCCCATTAGAAAGAGTATTTTTACTGAAAACAGGACTACTCAGTCTTCAGCTAATGTATATAGTCTTGCTCACAATGAAAGTTTTGCAGTTGGTGAAGTGCTTGCAAATGCAAGACCTCAACTTCCATTTTTCTTTTCCTACAGCTGGTTTCATAGATTCAAAAGTTATCCTGACCAGCAGCACTACTATGCTTTCATCTAGAGTTGCAATAGCAAAACACTCAATTTTAGTCTCAACCCATTTTACCAGTATTGCAGATGGGGAAAATATAGGGATTTAAATCATTACACCACAATCTGATGCCAAATTCTTTCAAGTCTTCTCAAAGTCAGCCAAGTCCTGGAAGAAGTTCTTGCTTCTTGAGTGGTAAAACCCTTTCCCCACCCTCCCTGAACCTGCACAATCTCGAAACAGGACTCTTAAAAAGTTTTGCTTCTAAAAAGACACACCATTCCGGCATTCAATCTTGTTCAGGAAAGACAGAGAAAGACTAATTTCTTTAACACATGTTCTGGTTTTTTATTTAGCAATGCAGTAAAAAAAAGTTTATGGCACCACAGAGATTTGGAAACCATTTTTTAAAAACGGTGACAGTAAGGATGATCAAACACAAAGAACACTTCAGTATTTGTAAACCAGTGGAAATTAGTTTTCAAAATGTAAAATAAATTTCAGAGAACTATATTTATCTATATAGTAAATACCTAAAAAAAAAAGTAAAATAAGATTTGCACTCAAAATCCACATGAATACTTTAAAAGACATGGATATGTCTTTCCCTGAGCATCAGGTTAGTGAGAATATGAAGGGCGACACATTTCATTATGAACCTTTATACTGGATAACTGGAGGCAGTTACATGTTAAATAAATTTGTAACTATTCTTAAATTAAACAAAGTATCACAACATAGTACAGTTCACTGTTGTACAGTGTACAACAATTAGCTCTCAAAGACTACAAACGGTAAAAGCATTTACAAATACTGAAGTATTCTTTGTGTTTGATCTTCATTACTGTCATCATTTTTAAAAAATGGTTTCCAAATCTCTGGTGCCATAAACTTTTTTTTACTCTGTTGCTAAATAAATGTATTCTTTACCACTGTTGTTAAGCCTTCCCCCGTTTTTAAAAGGGAAGTTATCAAAAGGCTTATTGCTACAAAGAAAAACATTCCTGAAGGCAGAGTAGGTAAACAGCCCATAGAGCAGCACTGTGGACAAGTCACAACTTCCAAAACTTAGCCACACAAAAAAAAGTATGGTTTTTCTAGTTCTGCCCAGAGTTTATCTTCAAAAAGCTAGTTTAGAAACAGCAATACTTTTAAAGTATACAGGCAAGAATAAGAGAGCCAAAAACATATATTCCTTATAGTGACTGGATAGATAGCATACATCAAAAGCTTTCTGCTTACTGAACTTTTAAACCAAAAACCAAAAAACAACTTGATGAGATTGCTCGATCGCCCACATCTAAGTGAAAGGCAGAAAAAATGCAGTCACAAACAAATTATTTTTTAGGAATCTGAACTTAGGCAGTTACCAAGAAAATTCTGTTGCAAACCATTTGCCTCCAATATTGGAGGCTCCTGGAAGGGAAGATCCATTATCACTCACTGCTTCTGAACTAATGATCAGAATTTTGTTAAGCAGCTGCAAAGAAAGATCTACATGACTCAATAAACTAAATATCTGATGAAAACTTTGAAAGCAGAACAAGGAAAACCAGATATACTACTGATGGTTAGGAGAAAGCAATCTCAAAATGTTGCTCTTTGAGAATACCAACATTGTTTCAGATACTTGAAAAATCAGTTTATAATTAACAGCAAGTGAGTTATAGGGAGGGAAAAATACAAACACATGACCATGATCCACTACAGGCTGCAGTAACAAAAAAATTGATGGTAAGCAAGGTTTTTGGATTCTGAACTGACAGAGAGCAGCCAACATTCATTGGAAAGTTCTTAAAGTAAGGGGCTGCATTTTTTTTTTTTTTAATTAAAGATTCACTACAGTATGAATCATCACAGCGCAATTCTCACAACGCAAAAGGTTTCACAGCAGCGAAGTCCACCATCACAGTCCTGCTCTCAGCTGGCCAGTTTTCAGCCAGTGGCTCCTTGGTGAAGCTTTGCTGTGTGGTTACAGCCATGGTTACACCACACCATAGAGGTAGGACAATGTAATATCCACAGCCCAAATTTACAGTATCTTAACAGCAAGAAACTGTGTCTGAAGATCAAGGTACTAGGAAGTGAAGAAAGGCAAGCACCCTGTTGTCCAAATCCACTTTACCAAAAGGATGAATCCTTGTATGATGGACAACACTATTAAGCAAGTATAACATGCAACTGGTCATATGCGGTGGTGGACTGAAGTAGGGTGGCCGATACAGCTGCCAAATTCCACCATGTCCCTTTCCCAGGGGTTGCTGACAAGTTGAGGAATATGAGTATCAGCTGAGCTACCACCAATTTACTCCTCGTACGTTATACTGAAAATCACATGAGATTTGCTACACACCCTGTCCAGCCATCCCAACCACCTCTGGGACAGTAGGGCTGTAACCACCTCAACCACCCCACCTGTCCCTCCACAGCGTGCAAACTGCCACCCAGCACCTGCCTGTGCTGCTTTCCTTTACCTGCCCAACTGCCTTCTCACTGGGAAAGGACAACAACAAAAACCCAATAAAGTCACGGATCCTAAAAGATCTTAACTATCATTACCTTTATGCTTCTCAGTAAGTGTTAACTCTCCACCTAAAATTTCAACTGCAAAAAGAAAATGTTGACCAATACCAGTTAATTTGTGCTTCGGGTAATAAGTGCGCTATGAGAAAATAATGCTAAAGGAAATGAATGTGTCAGCAAGCCATGAAGAACATACAGAGAAACGATGCATGATTTGAAACTTCTCTACATCTCTCTCTCTCTTTTTTTTTTTTTTTTTTTTTTTTAATTAAATAAACATAAATTCACTAAACTTAAGATTAAAACCTGAGAGTGCTGTTTTGGGCATGCATAGCCCTAGTTCAGCACATAAAACTGAGGAACTGTAAATGTCCTTTTAAAAGATAAATTTTGAAAAGAACATAAAAGTTTCTACTTTTCAGGTTATTTTGAAATGAAGCAATTCTACAAAGATTTTTCGTATATTCTGGCTCTGAACTACTGAAATAGTCTGCATGCTCTGTGCATTCGTTTTTCTGGGCTTCCTGTGAAGTCTGATCAATTCACAAAATATTGAAATGAAACCATTCAGGCTTTTTACTTTCTGGGTAGAAAGTGCATCCTTGGTCAGTTCTATTTTCCTCCTTTTATTACTGTTTTCTAGTTTAACAGCTTGCTTTCTTATCACAATTCGGATAAATTTCAGAGGAAAAATTATTGCAAATCACATTTATTTATGATCCAAGAAATTTCAAAAGAAAAGCTGGGGCTTAGCCTAGTAAGGAGAAAGACTGGAGCCCCTCTGGGAACTTACTGACTTCCAACATTTTTTAATCTGATCTTTTGCTCTGTATCGATGCTTTCCAACTTCTTCTCATCAAGAAGAGAGCACGATTGCTGTTCTTTTCAAGGATTCTTCAGTTTCTTTCTGTAAAGACTACTAACTTTTATAATTGATCTTACACTTTATATTAAAGTAGAATTTTACAGTTTCTTCCCTTCCCCCATATATGCCCATAGGGACTGACATATCCTCTAAATCAGAGTCACTGAAATATAACTACTTCATTCCTGTTCAAAGCAACAAATCTGTTCTCAAGGATTTAATACAAAAAAATTCACATCTGAAAACATTCTCACGAAAGTATCCCTCTGTTCTAAGTTCCGTTCTAAAATACCTACTTTTAAGGGAAGCAAAACATACATTAGGTATAATCTTATGTGAGATGTTTCTGTAAAATTTCTTGGTATCTCTTCCAGTCTTTAGCACTTTTGAGAGACAACAGAGTGCACAAGCAAAGCAGGTTTCTTTTATAAGACAAACCCATTCTAATACTTCAAAAAGAACAGAGCTGAAGATTACTCTCAATAAATTAATGACTTTTCATCTGCAAATCCAGTATTTCAAAACAGGTCTGTCTGGTACTGCTTCCTGAAGTATCAGATCTAGTCCAAATTTAAATAAGTAGGGCTGCACTGCCACTCCTGAATCACATGCCTAGGAGCACCCAAGCTACACCAGGCCTTACTCCCCCTACCCTGGTATCTGCATCTGTCTCAAGGGTTTCTGGCTTTAAGAAATGATCCTATTGCCTGGTTGAGAACAAATAAATTCATACACAAGAACTTATCACAGCAATTAAGTCAGGACAGCTTTCGTCTTCCTGATACCAAGGATATCTGGAACTGCAACTTCTCAAACTCCTGGTTACCAGTCTGCATACTCCAGAGCACTTTAAACTGTGGCTCTCAAAGCTGATGTAGGGAACTGTAATTCCACACTACAGGCTGCCCAGATCTCAGCTTCTTTCAAGCACTACATGGGAAACTAAAGAGAAATGCGCTTTGCCACAAAAACGATCCTCAGAAACTATTAGGGAAAAGGCAGGCTCTCTGATGGTAAACTACTTATCCAGCTTTGCTCCAAGAAAGCCAAAACAATCTGGAGACTGCCTTGGAAGTAAAAGCAACAAACTGATAAATTATTCCGAGGATCAAGAAACCAATCTGTGCCAAGCATAACTTTTTCTCAACCAGTTTGGTATTCTGGGACAAGAGCTAGAGGAGCGCATAGGAGAAAAGTTCACATTCGCATTTAAATCCTCAAACTGAAGCCTAACTGAGCATCACAAACAATACATGACAAATGAAAGGAAAAACTTCAAAACTACTTCTGGGACTTTCCACAGTGTATCATTAAATTCAAACACATATTGCCAAAATGTAAAACAAGAGTAATCACAAAAGCAAGCTATTCTTAAGGTTTACTGACTCTTCTGCTCATCTTATTCTAATGAATCTTAAGCATGTCACGACAGGTTCCTGGGAACGTGTCCATGCTACTTTAACATTTGGCAAATCCACAAAGTTAACTCATATGTTTTTAACTTCACATCGTCTTATCATGTTTACTTCCCTCCCCCCGCCCCCCCCCAATAATTTGTAAGTTCTAATTAACCCAAAGTCTGTATTTCGCCGAAATTCCTTCCTAACTCACAGGAATTCAACAAATTTTATTTTTAAAATGGCGTAATACCCCATTTAGAAATGTCACCTTCTTACTACTCTACTTTTAGGCCATAAATATAAAAACTGTCTACATTATATAGCACCACAGTTTGAGACTTGCCATAAAAAAACAAAGCCACTGAGTTTTTACTTTAGTGATGTCCTGAAACTGAACCTTCCACCTTCAAAGATTATTTTCTTGAATTAAATGCAATTCTATCCTGACATATCCTATATAATTATTGACAACGTATATTTCAGTACAAACAAAACCAAGTTAGCTTTAGGGATTTTTTTTTTAGCCTTTGCCATTTAAGCTGAAGGAACACTAGCGATTCCAAAGAACATTTATTTGCAGAGCAGACTATATGAAAATTTTAATCAAGGATTCATTTTATTTCTTTTTTTTAAGGGGATAAGTAAAATGTGATTGTTATTCACATGCCAAAATGCAGAACTCTCCCACTCACTGCATGGTACTGCTGATGCAGTTACAATCATGGAACCTCAACTAACTTCTGTTAAGAATACAGAATACTGTAAAAGAAAAAAATATACTGAAGTACAACAATTATTGGACTACATTTCAATGCACTGAATGTAGTAAAACACCAACAGTCAACAAAATAAAGATGCCTCTCCCCAATCCCTTTGTAACTTGCACTAGGTATGTTATGTTCAAATTTGGGAAAACTATCAGAAAGAATGTTTTGTTTACAAATCTTAAAGAAAAATATTTTCAAAAATTTTAGAAGCACATATAAAAGTAAATATACTTGTATACAATTTCTCTCTACCACAGAAATGCACATATGCATCATTCCAAGGCACTTTTTAATAAAATCTCATAAAACTAGGGAGCACATTAACACACTTCAAAGCCACTTCCTTCAACACTTCACTGTTGAATCTACTGCCTGAATATTTTTAAGAGCAAAATCTTACATTTTGATAGCTATCCCACTCCCTTAGAATAAGGTTCTCCTCAAAGAACCTTAAGTGCACTGAAAATAGCTACCTACCTACACACTGTACTTTTGCCCATTAATTTTTTGTCTCTGCTGAGGTAAGCAAATTTTGACCGATGACCACTTCCTGTAAATGAAGTAGATTAATAAAACATAGATTAGTAAAAATATATTCTCTTCCAAGCTTCTTACAATTCTTATTGTTCCATTAAAAAAAATAACTTCAAAACATTTTGTGCACTGAAAATAATATAAAAATAAGCTTAAAATAAAGAGCTTTTGAATAGTTTTAAAGCCAAAAGCAAATGCAATAAAAAGCAATAATCACACGGTAACTAAAGCAGGAGTCATTAACTGTCAAAATTTCATTTTAAAAACAATTTAGTACTATTTTGGAGACATAGCAAAAAGATGAATCAGTAGTAAGCTCCCGCCCCC
>NW_010321848.1:64834-67007 GCF_000700745.2 Antrostomus carolinensis
CCCCCCCCCCCCCGCCATTAAAAAAAAAATGTGTTCACAACATGAACTAAAAGGCTACAGAGATCTAACGTATCTACAGATCCTTTGTCCAAACAGAAAGGCACAGATGCCTCGAATGCCTTGATCCTGTGAGGACAAGTTATTCTAAAAATAATACAGAATTAGTCTCGTAAAAAACCACATAAGAAATCACAAATGCCCCCCAAATTATTTTTAACTGTAATTTATTCTCTGCTAAACCAAACAAAATTTGACTACTGGCTGACTCTTTCTACTATACACCTTAAAAGGAACTATGCCTCCTTACAAGAAAGACAGAAATGCTTCCAAACTATCCTTGGGAGAGCAGGGGAACAAGTCAAACTCATGCCCTGGCAGTTTTCAAGATGACTGGAAAAACAAAACCAGAAGCTGGAAGCAGAGAATCCATGTTTTCAAATCCAGAGGAGGAAGGAAGGAAGGAAACAAAATCTGTTCCTGACAGAAATCTTGGTTCACTGAAGAAATAATGGGAAGGGGAAAAAAAAAATAATCTAAAAAAAATTGGGAAAGTAGAGGCTCTGACTTTTCAGGATCTCCAGAATCAGAACGCTGTAACTGGTAAAGGAAATGAACAACTACATCGGTGACAAACCATATCACCTAAGCCTTGAACACAGAATGGTATTCTAGGACTCTAAGCTAGTGAAGGAATCAGCTGTTGTGTGCAATGATAAAGTTGTTTGGTTTTTGTTTTGGGTTTTTTGGTGGTTTGGTTTGTTGGTTTCTTTTTCACTAAAAAGCCAAAGAGCACTTTCACACTGTTAACAGTGATGCCCAGAAGAGGTACAGCACAACCAGTTGTGGGTACTGCAGCTACAGGGTAGAACTCCACCAAGTGTTTTGCACCATCCCTTCTCACAATACTTTCCTAAGGTTCCTCATCTCAAGAGTGGCAAAATTTCAAAACAGATTTGCTAAATAATTCATATACACTTATTTTGCAAAACTTTTTCTTCAGTTTTAAGCAATTCAACAAAAACACTTCATGGAAAATATCACCAAAGCACTGATACACTAAGGGCCTTATTCAAAGTGGCTATCACCAAACAAGGCATCGAGTGCCTGAAGAAAGCAATCAAGTTGCCCAGGCCCACAGCAGTTAGCCCTGTGGTCCCTGAGCAACTAATGTGTTGGACTGCACTACACACCAAAAACCATAGTTTGTCAGTGGTGGGGCAATGGGAGGAAGCAAAGCAGAAGAGGCTGCCCTCTCTGACGCTGCTATACCACCCTGGTACACATCCAGCCTCATCACATCCCACAAAGAAACCGTAAGTCTTGTCCTTCCACTTATAGAGGTTGCAAAGTCAATACACACCACCAAAAAAGTCAGTAGAACATTTCAGATTCCCCTGGTTCTACGAAGGGATCTGGCCTTTCAAGGCAAGTGCCTGTGCCAGACAATCCAGAGACACTGTCCCGTTGCCAGCACTAGCAAAGAGCAGTAGCACTGCCAGATGCAAGCAGGACTTGGCACTGTTGTGTACAAGGGTGTGCCTGACAGCTGGTTCTCCACCTGATAAAATGGAAATGGTACTAAATACTGTGTAAAACCCACAGGTTTCTTTTTTGAGGGAGGGATTTCCAGAAGAACTACGCTTGCTATAAAAATAAGAATTGTACCACTGAAGCCTTACAGACAGACTGAGCCTTTCTGCCTGACAAGGGACCAGATCCTTAGAGAGTTCCAACACCGCAAGACATAAAACTTTACAGTTTCAAAGACTCCCTTTCAGGCAGATTCTAAACTCGGAACGTGTCACCCCACACTCAGTAAAGCTGTTTTCTTCACCTGTCACAAAATATTATGGTTTCAGTTCTAGCATCCATACACTTGACAATAGTATTTCTTCTAACACTGTAATCATTCAGACTGTATTAATTTTATTTTATTTCATTAAATTCAGACTTGATACATGTGGAATGGCTCTTTCATCCAGTTCTATAAACCTATTGGTAGGAGCACGCACTATATTTGACATGCAAATGTAATACCATCTTTAGAGAAATTAGAAAGGGTTGTATTCTTTTCCTGAACAGATATTATAAAGTTAGTCACAGCATAAGCAACCGGTTTTAGGGTATAATCAACTAACTAGGCATCATAATTTCAACACAAAATTAGATTGCT
>NW_010321848.1:67023-75116 GCF_000700745.2 Antrostomus carolinensis
GGATTGCAAAGCTTCTCTAGGCAGTGACGCAGAAGTAGCTGCGTTTCAGCTCCTCCCTCCACTCTCTTTACAGCACCAACCAACTACACCAAAGCAGCTTCCTGTTCAGTTCCAATGGAAGAAGACATCTCATACCATTATAATGCAACCTTTACCCGGCCAATTAAAACAGTCCTGATGAAATTCCACAACACTCTAGCCCTGTCATCCCTGGGACAGGGATTAATAAAGCAAGAGCGGGACCCTACTTGAGTACCAAAATATGACTTCAGAGCACTACAGTGAAAGCAAATTGGAAATAAATACATTTTGAATGAGAAGATGTCAATCTATCATTTGCATATAACGTTATATTGAGGAGACAACATGCTAATACAAATATTAGCCTATTTGGTTTTGTACTATAATCTCTTTCAGATTAGCTTCAAGAGTAATGTCCAAGTCAAATTCAGTTTATAGCATAGGTTTAGGTTTTCCAAAACCTCAACCAAGTAACTAACCTTCCATTCTAACAAACTGAGAAAAAACACTGCTAGGTACTTAAAAAGTTTAACAAAAAATAAACAAACAAAAAAAACCCAGAAGAGCTATCTTATTTTAAAAGAAAATTACACACAGACTAAAGGTCATGGAAAAATAAGTAATAGCCTATTAAAAAAAAAAAAAAAAGAAGGGTATTAATGATAAATTTGACAGAACCACAAAAAATTCAAACATTTTCTCAAACATCAGCTCCCCTTCCCCTGACACCTTTCATTTTCAGAAGTACCATGCAGTATTCATATTGACCCAGTCCCGCTTTGAATTTCAGACAACACAGCCTCAACAACTGTCTCCACACAAACCATTCCTAGAAAAAAAGAAATACACAGAAAAGGCCAAGAAAATTGAAAAATACTTCTTCAAGCATTCCAAACTTTAACACTGGTTAATGCAAAGCAACAACAAAGACCCCTCTGATGTATAGACCTTAGGTCACATACAGTAAGACAACAGGAAGTATTTCACTATCAGAAAGCTTTCATTATTTAATTTACAACCCCAGTAAAAACATCAAAACAGTCTTTACAATATAAACACATTAAAATATGCGTGTCATTTTGGACAGCATTTCCCCTATGCTAAACTCAGGTAATATAGTCTGCTTCTCTTTGTGATACATTAGTTTAATATTTGCATTTTGAATACTGGAGAAAGTTGCCTGCATTCTTCCCTGTAGAAGAGTTACTTTCAAAGATGCTTTCTCTATCATCTACTAGATGATAGAGAAAAAAAAAATCTAATTATTTTAGTCTTATACTTGTTAATCTTGACTGATGGACAATTTCATTATTTTCAACTTTGATTTGCTGCTGTTATAGTTGAAAATTAATTTCATCATCTTTCTTCAAATTAAAATATTCTTATACTGCTTTGACTTTACATACTTGCAGGATCTTCAGTGATTCTAATACCAACCACTTTAAGTCATTTTCAGGAACAAACTGTTGAGATAATTTTTTTTTTTTTTTTTTTTTTAAACAGAGAAATAGCTCCCTCCTCCTATCTGTACTATTGCATAAATAAAAAGAAAAGGTTTCTCTAGGTAATGAGGCCATTTTGCATGCTCCACCAAACCAAGCAAATCTGCAGCACAAGGCCTTTGTCAGTAATAGGAGAAATTAGAAACAGACAGCTGCATGAAGAATCCAGCTTTCAAAAGCAACACTTAGGCTTGCTTTGTAGTTAGTCAAGAAGTATCAGGGGAGGAATCACTCCCTAGAGTGACCTCTATCCACTGACTATAAAGAGAGCCTGAAGAGGTAGGTGAACCAGATTTCAAACTTGATAGTAATTAAATATAAGCAAGGCAGACCTACTCACTGCATCTAGCTGAGCATACTTTACATTTCCTCTGATCTCGCCGATTGGAACAAAGCCAATAATCCTAAATTTGTCACGTCAGAATTCTAATGGCTCATGCTAAAGAGAATATAATCATTTTATTTGTCACAAAGAAATGCAACCACCATCTAAAATGGATGACTAATTAACCATGTACAATTAACTAAAAGTTTACCACTTACTGTATTTATCTACTGTAAATGTAGCTCATTTACTTATGCTCGCACACACACTGTTTCAAGTGCATCCTACTCTCATCTAAGATGGCTCTAAATGGCCATCAGTATCTTAGGGTGCAGCACTTGAAGCCTCAAGTAGAACAGGCACCAATGATCTGCACTTAAAACAATCAAAAACTACAAACTACTCAAACATGCAGAACTTTGGCAGGAGTACAAAACAACTACACGAAAAGTAGTTAACAGAAAACAAATATTAAACACAAATGACCCATCATCTTGAATTATCTTTTACCATAGACACTACTGCTATTAACTTGAGTGGGACAAGCTACCAAAGCAGAACCACTGCTACTCTGCGGAAAAGTTCACCTGTGTAACCCAAGTGTCACACTTCGTAAGTACAGATGCACAGAAATATCCAGGTAAGGCTTCTAAAACTTTCTACTCTGCAGGTAAAATGAAGTAGGGAAAAAGAAATACTTGAAGCTTGTTCTAGTATTGGTTTCCCCTTTAACCACTTCAGGAATTAAAAACAAGATTACCCTTCTTTCCATATAAAAGTCCAAAATACAGTAACAGTTTCCATTCAGAAAAAGTCACTATCTGACTATTATGAAGAAAAATAATGCAGGAAAGTTTTAATTAATAGCTTTAACATATTAATGGAGAGATCATCCTAAAGTATTCACATTTCTACACACTTTTCTATCCAGTTTATTTGACAAAAAAACCAAACCAAAACAAAAAAACCCCCACCTCTACTCTTATAACGACATCCTTACTCACTTGCATCACGCAGATGACCTAACAAGCCTAGCAGAACAAAGATTTTTGTTTCACCAAAATTAGGGGGCGGGGGTACAACAATCCACATGTCAAAATACACACACATACACACACACACAGAAATATATGTGTACATGTGTATCTCAACAAAAAGGTCTCCCTGCAGACTACATATTTCAAAAGTTTTATGAACTGGTAGTGCTTACTTTTTGTTTTGTTGTTAGGGTTGGTTTTTTTTCATTTGATAATATAAAAGACTCCTAAAATGTAAGATTCTTTTTATCCCCCCTGCCCTGAAAAGTTCGCAGAAGAGTAATGGAAGGATATTCAAAGTCATAAAACCTAAGCAGATATTCAATTTCTGGATAACAACATTCACATTCAGTAATATTTTTTAACTTCCTCCTTTCAAATTTCTTCATTAGCCTGTATGATTTGACAACTTCTTTTCATCTTTCACTTTTAATTCCTCCTCATACTGCACGTCTGACAACATAACTTTAAAATGCACATCTTTTATCTGTGCACAAACCGATGTCTTACTCAGTATCTGGGATGGGTATATACACTGAAGACTTCATCTGAGGAGAAAATTTCCTATGGGAAGACTACTTACTTTTAATAAAGATGACTAAAAATGATGAAGCATTCATTTAGTTAGACTTCAGATTGTCAAAGATCTTCTAAATAGATAAAAAAGGGCAAGAAAATGTCACCACAAAAATGCTTAAAATTGCAGCATTCCAAAGACACTGACTTGGTCTGCATTGCACAGACGTAACACAGGCTTCCTGCGATGACCAGTGGTAACAAAGAACAGCAGTAGTCTCTTGGGACAACATGCTGGCAAGAAGCAATCTTAATGTAGTATACAGGGAAAAGTATGAAATGTGGCTAAATTGCCATCACTATATCAGTATCGAGCCACTTCCAGTGCTGAATTAACCCAAAAATCAGAAGATAAAAGGAAGTACCTGGTTTGGGCCAGTGTACGTAAAATGTTCAAAGTGTTCAAAATGTCAATGAAATTACACAATTTCTTATTGATACTACACGATTTTATGGTCTCATATATTGTCCCATTACTTGGAAATTACAGCTACCCAAACCATTCGAGCTGTTTGTCAGTGGTTCTCTTATCAATAAAGGACACTTCAAAATATCCATTGCAGGCAATCATTATTTTAGTCCCAAATTTTAATTCAAGAAACTTTAAATGAATATTATCCTAAAAACTGGAAGACATTACTGCTGGAAAAAGGAAACAGTAGAGTACCTTTAGGTTCCCAACAAGATGCAGAAGCAGGTCCAAACAGAAGCACGGATAGTACTTAAAAGCGCGCTCAACTTCCTCACCGGTTCAAGGCAAATTTTGACCCTGCTGTGCTCTCCAGCACGCGCAAATCCGAACACACACCATTGCAGCACTAAATTAACAGAATTGATATTTCAAGAGTTTTTCTCTGAATGCTAACAAAGCTGACAGAGATCCACCTGTAGATGTCCACCTCTAACACATTGGTCCAAGTCTCCCATTCAGACCCAAAACCACGAAGTAACTCAGACTTTTGCTAAGGTACTCACAACATCCCAGAACACAAACTAAAG
The DNA here is from genome assembly GCF_000700745.2 of Antrostomus carolinensis. Taxonomy (NCBI): domain Eukaryota; kingdom Metazoa; phylum Chordata; class Aves; order Caprimulgiformes; family Caprimulgidae; genus Antrostomus; species Antrostomus carolinensis. The sequence continues at coordinate 71,484 of NW_010321848.1, forward strand.
GCAAACTCAGCCCCTGATGTGTTAATTTATTTGGTCCCGGTAAACATCATGCGACTTCACAGTAATTTCTTCAATATTGCTACACTGTAGCGAAACACACCATCACTGGCACCAAAGACAAGTGACCTGTCAGCTGCTCCGCTTCACTGAAGACCTCCAGAAAGCTGATCTGATGCTTCTGCTTTGATGTGGTGAGCAACTATAAACTGCAAGACCTGTGCATTTCATCCTAGATTAAATAAAACTAATTCAAATTAAACTTTAAATTGGAAGGAGTAACCTGTTAGAAGACAACCCTAAAGACCATCCTACAGGTGGTAGGATAGGCACCTAGACCAAGACTTCACGGTTCTGAATCTGCAAAGGCAGAAAAGCCTTCGCAGATACTGTGTCCAGAATCACCTCAGCCAGCTGCATCCAACTGACAGGACATAAGCAAAAATTCTAGCACTCACTTCTGTATTTCCATTCCAGTATCTTGAAATCAAGAGATACATCAATTTCTTTTCCGAATGGCCAAGAGAACAGCCAGTAATGAAGCATTAAGGAAAGGGGAGGGGAGAAGATGAATGCTTAAGTCTAAAATTACTCCATCTTTCTCCTCCTTTTTGATATTAGAAAAATAGGCTGTAAAATATTTTCCATCTGCAGCACAATGAAACTTTCTCTAGTATGCTGTGAAAGTCCACACTCTGACTCTGGAAAGGGAGAGGTAGTGATGAACTGCAGGACAGTAGTACCATGACGGGTAAGACCTGCAGCTAGTGTATTAAAAACAGGAGAGAGAGTTTGTTGGGCTTGGGGGTTTATTGGGTGTGTTTTTCGGTTGGTTGGTTGTTGGTGGTTTTGTTTTTTTTTAATTTAGAGAAAGGAAACTAGGTGGGGGGGGACAAAGCAGGCAATATGAACCTGCTGAGACACCTAGAGTGATACCAACAGAGGGAATATAGACAGGTCATAGGTACTGGACATAATACTTGTAAAGCCTTCAACTCTGACAGTATTGTTTTGCAAGTCTGAACAGAGAGTAAGGAAAAGCTGAAGCTGAGGTCTTCAATAAGTGTAAAAGGCATCTTACCTGGGAAAAAAAAGAAGGGGGGGGGGGAAAAAAGGGAGTGGGGGGGGGGGGGGGGGGGGGGGGAAAAAAAAAAAAAGATACTCAGTGGACATCACTGTCAGCTAGAAACCCTGACAAAATGAAAGATAATCTGTTTTAAAGCCAAACTTCACAGTTTATTAAAAGGCAGATGCTCTACAATAGATGCAAGCATTTTGGTAAAATAGAGGTAGATTCTTGCATATCTTCGGTTTTCTTACAACACCTGTCCCTAAATTCTGACTATTAAAACTTCTCTGATTGTATCAAGACAGCTAGACATGAAGGTAATACCAAAAATATCCTCCTACAAGCCTGAAACTTCTGACCTTTCTTTCCTCCAGCCAATGAAGCAGAAGTCTGCAGCAAAGCACAGCTGTGCTTTGGCCACACCAGCAGGTATGAACAGCCTAGCTATGTCAGAACATCCGTGAGGCTGCAGGATGGTTCCCTTCCCTCTTCTCTAATACACAGCATATTGCAGTGCCTGCAGTTAAATCCTAAAAGTACAGCCTCCTGGGGGTGGTTCTCCCTCTGAAGGACAAAGACGGCAGAAGACCTGTATTTAGGAGACAATTTACAAGAAAAATTATTTTAGTCCCAGATGATGTAGGGAAGACAGAAATCCACTAACCTACCACAGAAATCCACAGCCTGGAGCACATGTCCAGACAGGTTAAGTTAATAGGCATTCATCTCATCTGCTGTTTATGAAAAAGGTAAACAGAAACTTTTGCACCTAGCCACTAACTTTTGGCCCTACACCATACGAAGCTTGAAGAGACCATCAAGCTACCATCACAGATACCAATGACAAGTAGGGTGAGTAGATTTAAAGGCCAGAAACTCCAAGTGAAAAACTGCACAGCTCAGGGAAAAACAAAAATAGCAAACTGTTGTCAGCAAACAGGAGAGCACCAAGAACACTCCAGCTAGACACCAATTGCAAAGGAGAAGAGGTCTCTGGATCAAGTAGCTGTGTGCATAAAAGGATCTCTGTGCAAACACACACGTGGCTTATGCCTCAAAGATAAAACAGTCCTCACATCTGTCAGCTTTTTTTTTAAATATAGTTAAAGAAGTATTAAATTCATAAGAAGTTTGGGCAAAGATATTAACAAGTTAACTAAATATTTCTCAAACTGTTGGATGCAGGATCTGAGCCCCGGCTTTAGAGCACAAGCATCATTTGGCAGGGTGTCTGCAGAAACGGAGCTGAGACAGTCCCAACAGCGACAACTCAGCCTCCAGACGCTGGGAGTTCAGTGCCAATGGACACCACTCATCTGAGCACACCTGCATTATTTCTGCTTTATTGTTTGAAGTTTGTCATTGCAGCTAAATCAAATTTTACACTGAAACGGGATTTCATTCCATTTTATCTAATGGATTACGATTCCTCCAAGTGTCCTCTGCCTTCATTCTTCAAGCATCGTATGTTATGTGGAGCTATGATCACACACCTGTGCCACTCTAGTACAGTCAAGCACTGACACAAGGCTATTTTGTTTAATTTACTCAAAGCACCACAGCCCAGACACAGGTGTATGTTTCTTCTCCAGTCTTTCCACTTAACCCATTCTTATTTAAGTAGATATTAGATAAACCCAAAATGCCCTTACTGTTAGGCTGTCAGCACAGCAATTTTACAGTAAGGCAGCAACAATAATAGAGCAAAATAGAAGTGCAAGGCATGATAAATAGTTACCCATCTCCTAAGTAGGACTTACTAGTACAAGGATAAAGAGATATGCTTTCACCCTTAATATACACATACTCCTTAGAAACACAAGAGTACATGGCTTCAATAAATACCTCTTGTGGACTTTGTTAAACCATCAAACAGGGGTTTGCACTTGGCAGCTGACTGCAAACAAACGCTTAATCATCAGTGAAAGTTACTCAAAATATTGTTCGTATTTTTGCTCATTTGGTTTGAGATCACTTTGCAGATCACTGGTTTCACTCTTACTGGCACTTCCTGGTTCATCCATCAAGGCCGTGAGCTGCTCACACACTCCCGTGAGCCCAGATCAACCACAGCATCCAACAGCAGCAACAACCCTGCCCCTGAAGAGTCAGTAGGCAGCAGAGGGTGCACGAGAAAAGGCTTCTAAGGTACCTTTGCTGACATGCAAAAGAATTTCTGCAAACTGTAAATCAGCAACTGAGATACCAGGGGGGAGGGGATGGAAGTACTGGAACAAATGAAAAGGCCTCATGGTAAAATATTCAAAATGTGTTATTAGAAAATTTCAACTTCAAACAACCAGCAGTGCCCCTTCAATCACTCTTCTGTTTTCTTTTCACACAGCCTACTCCTCAAGTGGAAACAGTATACACACAATTAGCCTCACTAATGTCAAATCAGAAAATTGTGTCTTAAATCAAGCTATGTTTAGTGGGGATTGGCACCAATCTCTCCCTGAATGCAGGTGCTTTTTCACAGTGGGAATCCTAACGATGTCAACATGGCCCAGTCTAGTCTAAATTGAGATCTGAAAACTAAATTGCCCCCCATCTCTCTCTCTCTTTTT
>NW_010321848.1:75155-86359 GCF_000700745.2 Antrostomus carolinensis
TTCCCTTCCTTTTTCCCCTCCTCTTGTTTTAAACAGACAGCAAGGAAGAGAAATTCAAAGAGAAAATACAAGAAAAGCACCACAATCTACAACTCTCTGGCAATAACATATCCTTCATCTAGGATTTAAAAAAAAAAAAGCTGGTTTTCACATTAAATATGATAGCACATTCTTTCATAACTGACTGTTTACCTGCATAACTGTCTTTGGGCAGGTACACTAAAAATTTGGATTTTACTGCTTACATTTCAACACTGGGCAACAGAAAACAAAACATTTCAAGTCTTTGCAAAGTACCTACAATTAACAAGCAAAATTACAAAAATCTAATTGTATTTTACATGCAAATGTATGGCTGCAAGTACTCCTTCTAAGGAGCAAGACTTTGCATTTGCTTTCTAGGAAGGAGCAAGGTAGCACTGTAAATTAACTAATCTGTACAATTTTTGCAGCTGATCAGTGTCCAGGTTAATTTTACCTTTGATTAGAAAACTCTTCTTTACTCCTGAATCGTAAATCCAAAGTACCTAGGAACAACATGAAGCTTATTCACCTCCTCTCTCATAAACATGTTCGGTTCTCAAGTCAGAAGACTATTCAGCCTTTTGGTCTTTAAATTGGAGTTTTGACGTATTGCAGATGACAATGCAAGAACTCGTTAGGTCAAATTATTGTTTCAGTATTGTCTATGTCACTCCACACTCTTAATTTGTTGAGGGACCAGAACAGCAATTCCGCTCAGCAGTTCTGAAGAGGCACTAGTAATATTTAGATGACAGCTAAAGAAAAAAGCTCGTTTTCTAAGTGCAGATATACCCGAAAGCACAAGGATCTTGTAATTAAAAAAGTGTCATTACACAGGCACTCTTATAAATAAAGTTATACAGAGCACTGCTTTGATTATTTTACAGTATATTAAGAACCATTCTTTTAAGGGAAGGTACATTAGAACACTCAAGGCTTTACATCAAATTTCAGTATTCTAAATGTTACTACATATGCTAAACCCTTCCCCTACAGTATTTAAAACTAATTAAGCTTCCAGGAATGAGCACCTAGAGATCTTCTTGACTGACTATATGTAATTAAGATTAAAAGATACATATGCATAATAAAACATTCCAAAAATGCTCCAAAGTCAGTGTTAGAGATAGTGATATTTACACAGATTTAAAATTAAAAATATTATATATTTTATAAAGTTTTCCCAATAGTATCATCCCCGGGTTGCCTCATATTCAATTTTTTCTACGTATTTGTTGGCCTTTCATCCCTTAAAAATAGCTTCTGTAACGATACAATAACAAAAAAAGTATTTCAACATCTTCCATGACAAATCATTTAAAAAATAATGCTGGTACAATCTCTGTTTTTGTACATATCTGGACTTTCAAATGCATCTTAAGTTACAATATCAATAATTTTTTTGAAAGTTCTCATAATAAATTACTTGGAAAAAGCACACTAGAACAACTTATGTTTAGATAAAAAGATTACTAAATACTAGAGCTCTTTTAGAGTTTGCTTTGAGTTGAATTGGACATGCTCTATATCCACTTTCACTCGCTTCTGACAAAAGCATAAAGAACAACTGAGGCAAAGGAAAAAACCCCAAATATCTCAGACAGTACCACTTAAACACCAAAAGCAACAGATATGGAAAGTGGGGCTGACAGTACTAACAAAGATTGACAATGAGAATTACTAGTATGATACAAGTTATTCTACTTTTCCTTTCTTTGCATATTATTAGTGAGTCTCTAAAATTAAAATGTTGCACGGAATATTTGTTAGCACTGGACAGACTTTAAACAACTGAGAGTAGTAACACAAACAAATGTTACGAGGAATTGTTAGCATACTTTGCTACTACACAGAAAAGCAAATGCCAGGTTTATATTCTTTACTGAAAGGCATGGCTTCCGTCCTTCGCTCCCTCCCTATGGACAGAATGCGAGGAATGCAGCTTCTGTTTCTCTGTCTAAAGTTTGAGAAGTGAGACAAACAGAACTTACTGTAAAAACTGTTATTCCTAGAGAAATAAGTTCTATAAGCCTATTATAATGGATATGCAGCCTGCAGCAGCCAACAGCCAGACTCAGGGCTTGCTACTAGAAAGGCAGAAGGTCTGGCTCCTGGAAACAGATACACTTAAAGAAGCTGAGAAGCAATTTGACTGTTAGGAAAACATCAGAAAGGTATCTTTGGATATGACAAGCACATAGAGAAAAATAGAACAAAAACAAAATTAAGAAAACTGAGAGGAGTCTAGAGCAATGCAAGACAACAGATTTGAAGCTTCTCTCCCATACAGTTTATTTTACCATAACTCATTTTGCAGATTTGTCCCAACAGACCTTTTCCACTTCAGGTTAATAGCTTACCAAGTGACTTTTGTAAAAAGGTAATACTGACACGGAAAACAACATCTTCCTACTCATTTGCTTACTGGCACAGTACCTTTAAGTAGGCATCAAAGCAGATCAAAAATGCAGAAGTTATTCTGGAAATGTGCAAAAGAAGTATACTCGCTCCAGACAGTCACAGAAAAAGGCATCCGATACAAAAAGGGATCTTGGACTTCACCTCCACTCGGTTAATTTCAAATGGATGCTCTGTGAAGTATGGTATTAGTCACATCATGAACAGACAGACGCACAACATCTTACTTCAATGACACGCTTAAATTAGCTGGCGAGCCAGGATCTTGCTCCATCTATGAAATATTTCATCTATGACCTCCAAAATCTAATTTTGTGAGGACCAAGAACATCAATAGCTTCCTAGATGACATTTAAGCTGGAGAAGAGCCCAGCAAACTACCTGAAATATCTCTTTAGAAACTTGTTCCTGTCTTTCCCTGATGTAGCAGTTCTCTAATTCAGCTGCCTTGCTGGAAACTAGAGATAATTGTTAGAGCCTAAGGCAGAGCTTGGAAGCCTGTCCAGCAATGAACGGTGAAAAAACAACTTCCAGAATTATCAGAGTAGGTTCTGCCAACCAACTTCTCCACTGGTTCTCACAGCAACTTTGTAGCCACTTTACAGACCAGCAGGATCTCCTGCGTTTATGTTTATTTGCTCGTTTACCTGTGCTGGCAGGCCGCTGTTTGCCAGGTAGCTTTTGTGAATGAAGGGGGGGAGGGGGAGGGAAAAAAGAAAAAAAAGGAAGAGCATTGGTGGTGGTGATCATAAACAGTCTGCTCACACAAAACCGTATCAAAGCTATTGCTTTGCGGGTGACATTTCACTCGGAAGGCTGATGCCAGAGAAGTAAGGCAGAATAGGTTTAGATCCTTCTTCCTTAATCTCTTTCTAGGAGAAGTCAACACCTTGCATAAACTGTTTCTGTCTCTTGCTTCCAAGAGAGAACATGACACTGCCTTGAACAGCCCACATTGTCCAAGACATTGCTTTTTACATTCCCACACTTCTAAAATCTCTCCATCTAATGCTTTTAACTTCCTATACGAAACATCTTTTGCAGGCTATGAATGGTAACACTGGCACTTTCAAGAAAGGCAGAGAAGGAAAATATAATTCTAAGAGAGCCTATTCCTCTATACACTTGGAATGGCAAGCTGCAACACCAGCTGCAAGGAATCAGAGAAATCATATAAACAAAGAACAGTTTAATGACTTTTGCTTTATAAACCCTTACACAGCATTTCAGGGGACACCCTCCTACAGTCTTGTATGGTATTTGTTTATCAAACAGTAGTACCTTCCAGGACCCTGATCTCCAAGACAGGAGATCCAGAACTAGCTGTCCCTCTCCTAACTCGGCCATAGCAAGGGAATCCCTGGATCTGGACATTTACTTTCTGTAACAACCCTATGGGAAGGTCCTTTGAGCTAATTGAGGAAAGCTTTTAACTATCCCAATAATCCAAAGCATTTGCTTACCAAATGTTTGAAACAAACAAGACAGTATTGTCAGTCTCCTATCTGGACACCAAAGATAGGTTTAAATGGATATCATGCTTTTAATTTAAGTACCTCAGGTTTTAATACTGACATTAAATCTAGCAAGGCCGACGCTTAACACAAAATAAATTTCACTTTTTTAAAAAATCAACCCTTCAAGAATCTTCAAAACCACATGAAACGTAAGTAAAAATATGAACTAAAGTATGAAAGATCATAATCTTTTCTAGTTGGCATAGATACTATTTAATTTTATTTAGTATGGCTCCAGTGTAAAAAATCCTTTCAGAAAAAGTTTTCCATTAAATCCAATTAACCTGCTTATATTTTTCTTTAAGACTAAAGCGTTCCTAAATTACAACCAAATATCCCAAGATAAAAGCCTAAATTAAAGAAATTGTTTTAGTAGTTTACTCCTTTGAAGTGCACCATGATTAACATGTGTCAGTTACACAATGTATATGGGAGTAATATACTTCTGCTGTCCTAACGGAGGCTCCCTTAACCACTTCCATACCTACCTCTTTTCAGAAGATTAATTTTTACCATTACACTTCTTACTGATCCGTGACTTTTCTTTAAAAAAAAAATTAAAAAAAAAATCACAGTAAATGTTTATAGTAAGTCCATCAGTATCAAGCACATTTCTACATTCTATTGTGAAGTCTAATAGACAATTTAGAGAACAAAGATAAATTTTAACACTATTAAAACTTAGTGATTCTTGGGTATGTTGCATACCTTGACTTGACACAGACAAACAAAACTTCAATTAAAAAACCCCAACAAACCATACCACACTAAAAAACCTCTGAAAGGCAATGTCACCTGATTCAGAACTTTGTTAGGACATAGAAATTGGTGACAAGAACTCTACCTCATATTTTAAGGAGATTCTATAAGCAAGGTCAGTACCTTGATCTAACTTCATACCGTTAGCATAGTGGCCCAGTAAGGGCTTTCTCACAATAGATCTAAAGAGAAGCAAAAAATTAGAGGACACAGTCATTTACTGAGCAAAAATTACACAGCTCACAAGCTTTTTATTCTGCATATTTTACACCTAATCCAATTTATACTGTTCTGATTCAGTAAAAATAAGCACAAAACTGTAACTTAAACATGTTTTTCGTCAAAACTGGCAATGATTTAGATATGCATGTGAAGGGGGAAGCAGACATTAAGAGTCTGCAAAATTAACAACACTATGCACTAACATTATAAAAATTATACATTAAAAAATGATCACACTTTTCAGTCAAAAGAATCTAAATACACCTTATAAACTACAGACTCTGGTTCTCCCAGACAAAGAAGGTTTAAGAGGAAAGATCCCAGAGGCACTGTGCTTGAGGTTGGAAGAGACAGTAAACAAACCATAATTCGATACAGGCCCTTCACCAAGGACGAGCACCACAACACAGGCCTGACAGAGGGGGGAGAAGAAATTATGAGTCCATAACTGATCTCTCACAGTAAAATATACTAACCATGTTCTTATTTGTGATCTATAAACACTACTCACACAGAGGCAGTCTTCAAAAAAAATGCATAAGCCCATAGGAGTTCTAGTTACTATACACTGTTGAATGCTGTTGGTTTTTGCTTGTTGTTTTTTTAATTTATTATTTAAAGCTTTCACAATTGTTAATACATTCTACTGTAACTGCTATAGTGATACGAGACTTATTTAGATTCCTATCCTTTAGCACAAGTCTAGCATCACTACTGCCTATTAATATAGGAAGATTTTTTACCAAAACCCTAGGGTACAGGCAAAAAATGAGACGTGCATAACAAGAAAAAACCCCCTACACTTGGAAGTTGAAGCATAAAGAGGAAAGTTTTACTCCAGCAACTCACAATGTCACAGTCACAATGTCACCGACACATTGCAAGTCCATCCTAGTGAAAATTACTGATTGTTCTTTATCTGCAGCATATTTGCATTAACATAGATTTGCAATATGTGTATTGCCACAAGTACAGTCTGAAAAGGAGGAAAAGGGTACAGCAGCACTTACACTTACTGATCTGTTACACACAGCACAGTAACACGCATACTCTGTTCAGTTAGCAAATACTCATTTCTGGTATATGCATATGTTTTCAAGGATACATAAGAAGTTCTTCCATTTCTTTCCCTGGACTTCCAGAGGCCTAGATCCCTAGCTTCTAGCCAGCTGAAGTCAGAAGACAGAAATTTCACCTTGAGCATTAAAATTAAGTGGAGGAAGATATGTGGCATAAATCTGGATCTTAAATCAACACTCAAAGAATTATAGCTGAGTCTGCAAATTAACTGCATCACTTATAAAACACAAAGAAGAAGAGAAAATGAGTCACACACTACTTGAATAGATATCTTTACTATTTTCATGATAGTTTTAATGTAGGTGAACACACCAAATAAAACTAAAACCTTCACTTCCCCTGAGAACATTCACTCCTCTTCTAACACTTTCTCTTTTAACTGATTCAGCCTTTTCCCCATTACACAATCCTCCTATCCCCTTACAACTAAAGTATCTTCATTTACAACACAAACTTTTTTTTTTTTTTTACATAGCACTGGTATCCATTCCTTAACTACAAAATTACATCTAATCCCTGCTTTCCACTCTATTTTCATAAATGCCAGTAATCTTCCCACAGATACAACTTATCTCCTCAAGTGAAGCTTCTTTACAGAAAACAAAAAAAAAAAACAAAAAAAACAAACAAAAAAAAAAAAGCAAGAGCACAAAAATATTTTTTCTAATCATTTAACTCCAGTGCCATTTTCTAAAGAAATCTGGGGCAGATAACTCACTTTGGAAACCATATCATGTTTTCAAGTTAGGAATTCTGAAAACAATCCTGTCATTTGAGGTTTAGCCAACATTTCTAGACTAATGATTTTCCAGAAATTTCCTATAGCTCTTCTTATACTCCATATCCAGACAACTGCACAATAAATTGCATGCACATGAAATGCACTTCAGTCTGGGCCTTGTTTAAAATTGCCTTCAAATGCACTACTTCAGAAGAAGAAAAAGCTGTGAAAACATACAGATTTGGGTTTACTTTTAAAAGCAACTTACATTGTTACAGACAGCACAGGCAGTAATACTGTGTTGGATAACCCTAGTCACTGCTTTTAAGACCCCATATTCATTCACTAGGCCAAATTACAGAATGCACGGGCCTTTTATGCCCAAATACCTCCTTTAATCATCCTTCAGGCCAAACTGATCAGATTATTTTTTTTTTTTTTAAAGAAGCTAAGATAGTTGAATCATTTATAAATGTTTTTAAACAGAAAAATATGCTCTCTCCAGCTGAAAACATTTTAAAATCTAGTCTGTTGGAACGCTCTAGCACTTGAACACTGTGCAACACTGACAAGCAGGGCATGTTCTTGTCTTAGGAAGACACTGTGTACCATCACAAGGAAGATCTGATCAAGTTTTCTTCAGCTGTAAGGCTCTCCACCACCCCGCTCGCACGCTACACTAATAGCAAAGAACTTTGCAACTTCTCTCTGCTGATCTACAATGCACATTTCATCTTCTTGCATGGGACCTCTGTGCAACAGTGTGGATGTAAGCCCGGCCACAGCACAACTAAGGGCACTTCATCCTAGGACAGAGAAATGCTTTTAATTGTCTTAAAAATTAGTTGGGTGCCATCAGGAGGATAGCTAGGACACAGGGGAGGAGGAAACCAGAAGAAAAATTAAGAGTTTAGAACAGGAGCTGAAAAAGAAACTGCAGAGAGAAAGAGACAGACATGTAAGAAGCTTATGAGAAAGCAGAGTCACAAAGACTCAGCCACTACAGCATGTGGAGCTTCAGACCCTGGACTCATACCCCATTTCTAGATTTCCTCATTCTTTTGGTGTACAGTCAATGGACCAGGGGTCACTGTCAAGATGTACCTCTATCCTCTTCTAACTAATGAGGCAGAGACTATAGAAAGAAAACAATATGTCCAGCTTAAGATGTTTAAATGTCACATATGTAAACGGATTTTATGCCTGTCTCCTAAGGTTTGTCCTTTTTTATTATTATTTATTTTAATAATGCTGAGGGAGCCACACAAAGATTTTCACAAATATCTTCTGCTTAAAATATTTCAAGAGTCTATGGAGAAGTACTAACCATTCAGAGCTGCAAATTAAATGAAAGGTATTTGTTATGAAATATTAAGCAAATGCCTCAGTTTCTCTTTGTAACACATGGCTGTCACCTCAGTGAAGCAATAAAAAATACAGGGTTTTTTTCAAAAACATATTATAAAGCACTTCCATGAAACAGTAATGAAGACATTGGGGAGAAAATATTCATCCAGAATTTACTTATTTTGGATAACATGCTCAGAACAATGGGATTAAAAAAAGAAAAACCTCAGTGAGAGAACACTATGCATCCTGTTCAGCAAATGAAGCCAGTGTCCTCTGGAAAAAACAGCATTTGATAAAAAATCCATATAATAGTAATATGCAGATGGAACCTGATTTAAGATAGGAACAAAAACCTTCATTCCAGCAATTCTTAAATTCAGACTGCCTTGAATTTGCAATTTTAACATCCATTGAAGCAGGGTTTTATGTACTGACTGAGGGAGCAGTTTGTTTGTAACAACTTCAAATGCTCAGCAGTGACCTACATCCCTCTCAGTTTATGAGCTGAAAATGAGACAAGTTTATGACGTGGCAATACAAAGACTAAGCATCAGGAAGAACAACGAGGTAAGCCAAAACTTTGCATTTCAATCTTAAATTGCTGGGGAAGCAAAGAAACAAAGTGAAAAGAACAGATGAAAAAGAGAAAGAAAAGTACAGGGACAAAAAGACAAGGTGTAAGAATACATAAGGTAGAAAAAGGAGGCATTCTGGGAGCACAGAAGACAAAAGAGGCTAGCTAAAGTGTTCTGCATTTATCTAAAACCCCATCTTCAGATAAAAATTAAGTTCACAGCATCATGTGCCTATACTAACATTGAGAATGACTTCATTACTTGATGGACCATAGCTACTCTTCTCCAGATTTATATGGTAACACAATTCAAAGTTTCCTGCACTAAGTGGAAAAAAAAATTAAACTTCTAATAGCTAAAACTTCAAAGCATATTTGCTATTACAAAAAACATAAGGGAAAGACTACAAAATGAATATGTGAGGGATATGACCACCCCAGTAGTGTTGCATAGATTTTTATCACTATCACTTCATACATCAACCCCAAATCTAAATTAACTCCTCATAAGAGTTGTACAATTTACAAGGTATCACTAGGAGTCTCATTGTTACTCAAAGGACATATTTCCATTAGTTATCTAGCCATTTGTAATTCTGATTTTTTTCTGATTTTATTTTGCTAGTTTTAAGAATGTCCACAGAGGTCAGACTGACCTGCTGACAGGAGCAGGACCTGGTGAGGTTTCCAGTGAATGACAAGACCTTGCTGTGGAACCCAGACCAAACCTGTTCTATCAGCAGCTGTCTATCTTGTTTCAAGATAGCACCCTTATCCTGATATCACTGGACTGTCACCTCTCAGAGAAAAAATAGTGAGTGGTTCTTCAGAGGAAAGAAAGAAAAGAAAAAAAAAAAACAGTATGGGCAGAACCATGCTAGCTGCTTTCAGAGAGAAGAAACATGGCACCAAAGGGAATTTTCTGTTGTTAACCAAGGCAAAACTTGGTATGTCTTCTGGGTCTGACACTACAAAGCATAAGGGCAAGACCATTTTCACTTTTTTTTTTCCTGTTTCAGTATTAGAGTTTAGCACTGACAACTGGATTATTTTAAATGCTCTCATGCATAACAATTTCAGAAGCTTACCTTCTAAGCGAAATCTGTCATTCTCTTGTGGTTTTATACACTTTTTCCTTTCCAGTAAAACCAGTAACAGATATTTTATGCTGTCACTACAATTATTACTGACTAAGAGTTTTCACAGAAAACATGTTCACAACCAAAATATCTATACCTCAGAAGGATCAAAACAGACCCACACAGTTTTATAGAGTGTCATTACAAGGATGGATGTGAGCTCATTCTGACCCTGTGTTAGCCAATAAAAAGACTATCCATTCATTCTATATGTTGCAAATCAAAAAGGCAGACATTGAATAAAATTGACATAAAACTTCAAAGTTTTACTTAATTAGAGGGAGGGGGGGGTTACACCATCTTCCGCAAAAATCTAAAACTTTTTATAAATAGAAAGTTATACAAGGGGAGTAGGATAAACTCACCAACTTCACAAAATTAAATTATATTAACAGGACAATTAAGCATTTAAAGTAAAAAGCATGTACTGACTCTTTAAACAAAATATGAAATTCTTTCCACAAAACTCCCCTCTCCTAACAACCCCCTGTGAACAGTGATACCAACAGCTTCCTGACACAGACCTGCTCAAACCAGACCAAGAAGACTCAGTAATAAAACCCCAACAACTGCCAGGGCCTCCTAGACATCAGCAGTCGTCTCTTACAGCGGACAGATGGACAACAGACAGCTGTGGTTAGGAAACTCTTGGGACAAGCTCTCAGAAAAAGCCTGAGCACGTAAGTGCTGAAATACACAACCGATGTGTTATTCTTGCATTTGGCTCCCCGGATTACGACTCCAGAAAAAGAGGAAACGCCACCAAACAGAACAAAGGAATGTATTTACTACAAACACGTTGCATTTCTCCTCTACAAACGCAGTAGTAGCTGACAGCCTAGGCCCGAGCTGACCCAGAGGGCACAGACCAACATGGCCTGGCCTGCACAGACTCCTCCTCTCCGGGATGTCTCCCTCACCACTGCCCTCCTGCTCCTTGCCTTGCCCACCAAAGGTGCATGCCTGCTCCACCATGGCTAGGGGAAAGTCCTGGCCTTTCTATGCAAAGAACATGGCAGTCGGGAGCCCCTCAGTGCCAGCAGACAAATGTCCTCCCTTTCCCCAGAGCCACAGTGTCCCAGGGCTCTTCGGAGAGCCCAGAACCAAGAAAAGCAAAAAACATTGCTATTCACAAGGCAAAGCTCAGTAACAGTGATTTTGTGTTAGACATCCTGCTCCTTCCCCTCACAGGCATACTCAGCAGCTCCCCAAGAACAGGAGGGATTGTCTCCCCATCAGCAGGATAAGGGGGTGGCACCCACAGGTCTCCAGGAAGGGTGGTGCAGTGCTTTGTGGTTTTTTCCCCCCTGCAATATACAAGCCAAGTCAAGAGGTATTCTTAAAATCCACAACCAAGGGGAGAAGGCACAGGATGACAGGCCTTACGGCAGGCTGTCACC
>NW_010321848.1:86397-94880 GCF_000700745.2 Antrostomus carolinensis
GAAACAAAATCTACCCACGTAGCAATGGCACATATCTACCTAAGTGAATACGCACACATGCTGTTTGGCCTCAGGAAGGACAAAGGTAACCTATACTTCGCCGAGGGTAACGCTCACACTGAAGCATGGGCTTCTGGTATCATAAATGTCAAGCTTTACAAATTTTTCAGTCTTTCAGAATGACCTCCATGGTTGACAAGGAAGTCTGAGGGCTAACAGTACTTTCCCTCTCCCAAAGTTCTAGATACCTTACCTAGATACTGCTAGGAAATTAAATAGTTTTAGTTGTTCACCTTAAACAATCATTAAAAACATCCAGAAAATCTCATTTATTCTTAAAGCTATGACCTAATGAAGGACTATCTGTCTGCTTAGTTTTACAAGTATCTATTTCTTCAGACCTCAGATCCCTTTGAATTCACTCTTCACTGAATTGCCGTATCCCTCAGGGAAAAGGAAAGACCTTGTAAAACGAAGCACTTGGGATGTCAGTAAACAACACTATATAGTAACAGAACAAACAATGGATGTCTCTGTTTTGGCCTCAGATATTGAAAGTCTCAACTTTCGATCCTCTACTCTGAAATTTCATCTGTGTTGCTAACATAAAAATATAGCACCTACTTCAAGAAATAGTGAAAAATGAGAACAAAGTTACTCTGTAATAAAGCTATAATTCTTGATAAATCAAATTTCTGTCGCTTAAATTATTTACATATGACAAGGCTGTTCTGTACAGGTGTCATCCTATCAGCAAGACATGATGCATTCTGTCATTTAATTTAACATGTCATTTGCAGCCTGAATTCAAGAAGCTTGAGGAGAAGTCATGCTAAAGAGAACAAAACATTGATAAAACTACAGCAAGAGGTATACAACAGCTAAGAAAATAGTATAATTTGATCACAAATTTCACCTAAAATACTGAAGAAAAAAAAAAAGTGAGATTTTCAAACATATCTCAAGTTTGCCCTCAATGTTGCATTAACACGATTAACATCTTTTTGCATCTGCAGCATCCACAGACTTTCAGAACTCTTACAATTGCACTGCAGAGCCAGATTATGTGACAGGTCTCTGAGAAAGTGCACATACCTGTGGGTAGGAATCCACCGGGCTTCTTTAAATTAGAGAAGCAAATGTCTACTGTACTATATAGCACTTTCAAACTGTTTTTTTCACTTAGATGTGCCAAAATAATACTATAAAACTCTGCAAGTGCAGACAAGTAACATATCTAACTGTGCAAACAAGATATCTGATAATCCTAAAACACAAGCGAAGTTACTGTTTGGCCACAGACACTGACAGGGAAAATATTTCAGATGTAAATATCCACAATCAAAAATTATGTAGGATGTGTTCCGCTTCATATCAGTGGGTATGCAGCCTCTAGGTGCTAACAATACAAGAAGTGTTACATAAGACTATGCACTTATTTTTAGAAGCACATTACAAAAGTACTGCACTGGAATCTGTTGCAGAGCCATGGACAGTTACATCAATGTGCACGAAGAACAATTACTTAGTTGGAGTAGAATACTAGATTCAATTCAGATTAGAGTTCTCTTCTGCCAATCCCAAAAAATACTGAACTATCTGAGACTAATAAAATTAATTTGCATTCATTAAAAAAAAAAAATTCCACACAAACACACTGCTAATCATAAATACAGACACATTCTTTTCCACGAGCAGCAGAACTAATAAAAACTAGTTTCTTACAGATTTGTTCTTTTGTTTCTTAATACTTCTCCCACACCATGATAACCCTCAACTTCTTTCTTTTCCACATCTCTTCATGACTCTCTTTCCCCCTGCTCCAGGGAAGAGAGTCATGGTGCCAACACACTGGCAGTCTGCATGTGCTCACAGGCTGCCTGACCGTCTGTCATCCTACAGAACGCATACTACATCAGGTCCGACTATTTCTTTTCCAAGAGGATACACTAATTTAAACTTCCTTCGTCTACCCAGACACAGTTTTATGAGGTTTGTAGGACCATAATTTGAGTCTTAATTTTTCTTTCTGATTTAAGTTTCCATATATAAATGGATTTATAAGTATAAATTAAATACGTAACTTTTGAGTTAACTCGAAAGTTGGGTAACCTAGATATATTTGACATATTTTAAATTTTCATATATACACACTCACTTGGGGGGAGGGACAAACAAACCATATGATCTCATAAATCACACCTCCTGAGGAAAACTGAATGAAATCTTCCAAGGCATTTGCTTTCTTTAAACAGTACTAGATACTGCAGAATGAACCCAGCATGCATTTGTCTACATTAAACTTTGCTCCTCCTTCACCACTTCTGATCTTCACTGTTCCTCTCATTTTTACTGCTTTTTAAAAAATTACAGCTAACTTTGTCATCATGCATCACACCGCTCTCCCAAACAACTCAACCTGAAGTTATCAATATCGCTTCCCCTATTTCTTGCAGATATAGACATAAAACAATCCATTAAGTGCATCCTACTATCAACACATTTTACTGCCACTGTTTATTCCTTTGTAGCCTATGTTACCCCTCTTCAGGCTCTTTGCTAAGTGCATTAACAGCATGGCCTGCGGACTACACTTAGTCTACTGAGTTTTAAAATACACCTCTCAAAATATATTTATTTTAAAAAACTGGACTCTGCAGATGCAGGTACTCACTAGTATAGAAAAGTCCATCAGTTTTACGCTGGAAAACACACACACACACACTACAGTTAAGGTGTAGTTAAATACATCTGCTCTCGGCAGGTCACTCCTGGTTGCCAACCAGACTTACACTTGGTCATCCCCATTTTCAAGGCTATAAAAATGAATTCAGTATAGTACTGTTTTTAAGGGAGGCCTGAAATTGAATCTACAGTTAAGACTTTCAAAAAAGAACTGCTAGATGCTTTAAAAAAACCAAACCAAACCAACACCAACCAATAAAGGTCATTTAAACTAAAGTTAAGTGTCTTTTGGAGACAAATAAAAGATTAAGATCACAGTTAATATTAACAGTTTGCAAATTCCTAATTAAACTGTTATGAAAATACTAGTTGCCATGAAGTATATACTGCTGGTAGTCACAATACACACCTACCTGAGATAAGGAAAGTTCAGAAGAGTACCAATTTTTTCAGAAGTACATTCTATCCTTCTAAGAATTTGGAAGAATTCCTGTTTCATCATAGATGTCCCACAACGTGCATGTTCTCATATAACTGAACCTCCATGAATTAGGGGGAAAACTAATCATATATTTATTGTCCAAAACATACCATCCTGAAAGTGTCAAAAACTTTACCTAAAAAAAAAATAATTAACTCCATATCACAATAGCACAAGAATCTGAATTTACTTCAGCTTCTGCCATGAAATGAAGGTTCTGACTTATTCTCGTTTATAATGCTGAACTTAATCAATTTGATCTTGAAGAATCAACTTACTAGAAATGTGCATCCATGTCCAGTAAATAAGTCCACAAATTAAGATTCCAATGTAAGGTACCTTTCTACTTTATGATGATGCTTTTGACATGTTGAAAAAAGTGCACCACACAGCAAAGGGCCAAGAACAGCACTGACATTGCAACAAATTGATCAAATACCTCATATAAAAAGATTTTTTTTTGCTGCAAACAGTTTTACAGGTGAACACAACATTGCAAGGTAGTTTTAATGTTCAGAATTGCTTATCATCTCTTCAGTCTTTCAAAAGTTGACACTGCATACAGCTCTGACTTCTTTTTGAAAACCTTTTAGATTTACACTTCTCCACACCACAAATCATGGTATAAACTCTCAAGAAGAGAGAAGACCACTGTCTATACATTTTTTAGCCTATTTAGTGATTACATAAAATACCTGCTTCAGCAGAGCAACAGAAGGAAGGCTGACAGACTTTTTTTCCATTATTATAATTCTCTGGCAACACTTCCTTTGCAAGAACAGTTTTCACTATTACAACAAAAAATGCATTAAAAATAGTTACAAAGTCTACCTCAAACAACGTAAGGTTTTATTAGCCTGAAACAGGAAAAATGCTATTCCAGTGAAACTTGGAGGAAAAAAACCTCAGAGTCATATAGACTGTATGACAAGTATACAGTCGACTGACATGAGCATTAGTTACTTATTTTGCACTCAGATGGGCATCTTCCTACAATCCTTAAACAGAAAAGGTAATATATGCTGTTACATCACCATTATCTGTAGTATGAAGGCAGCCCTAGAAAAACATGTATGCTAAGAAGTTGCCTACAAATCTAAACATTAACAGCTTATAATTTAAAAAGAGTTGGCAGTTGTTTTAAGGTAATTACTTTAACTGGTTCTTTTGGAAACTTCTTGCTATTGTTTTCAAATACACACATTTTTAGATTGTAATGAAAATGTCGTGGACATGTAATTCTGAAACACCTAAGGACAAACAATACAACTGTCATCTACTGAATTTGGTATAAGACCATTTTGGCGGTTTTAACATCACTTTCTTTAACTATATGTGTTAACTGTTACTGGTATCTAGTTCCACAGAAGCCTTGACCAGTGCAAGTAACACACGGGAAAACATTATCCTCTTACTACAGGCTATAACTTGGCTACAAATTGGTTAAATTACTTACTCAGAGTCACCCATCACCTCAGCAGGTAACTCAAAAAGACAGAAAGCACATTCCAACGCTTATGCTCACATTCAATCCACTGGATTACTGTCTGCTCAGTGAGAGTTAGACAAAGTAGGAGTTTCCATTTTACTTCCCACAAATATATCAGCATTTTATACTAGCTTTCATTTCAAATAAACTACATCTTTTTACAAATAAGTTGACCTCAGCCAACTAAATTTAACCATCATTAACCTCAAATGCATTAAAAAATTGAAGGCAGAACACTGAAAACACTTCAGAAATTCATTAAATTACATACTGCAACCAAAAAGAACCCCAAGTGACATGGGGTACAAGATGATACTTAAAAACACCTCCAAAAATTATCCCAAATCAAAAGGAAAACAGGAAGAAACAATTGTTTTCTTACTACCAAATTCCTGATCAACAGCTCTTGCATTGCAATTTAACAAGAGAAGGATGTATCTGAAAAAAGTCTCAATTATAATCAGGTTTTAAGCTACCAATGTAATCTGAAAGGAAACCTAGGAAATGTAGAGAGTTGTGAAATTAAACATATTAGCGGTGTAAAGAGCGGTCAGAGGGCAGAACAAACAAGTCAAGGGGAAAAAAATAATGCACATTTTTCTGTAACACTACTGATAACCAGTGCTATCTCAAGACAAATTGGGGGGGCTCAGTAACTTCTTTGGGCAAGGATCATTTACACCTTGATTTGGGGCCTATTACACAACCAGACCAGAAGCTGAGCTAGTACACACTACCACAATACAAACATTCAATTTTCAGCATGGTATTATAAATGAAAAATAAAATATAAATTTAAAGTAATCTGAACATTTTATGGGGTTATTATTATTTTTGCTGATACAAACACAAAAAGATCTTAAATCCTATGGAGAAATCTCTTACTGATTACCACAGACCATGTTTGGTATGCACAAACCTTCTCTAAAAACAAAGTAATTCCATAAGGGCGACTTTAAACAGCCTACTATGCAATAATTTCATTTGACACAATTCTTCCTACACTGTTATACTGCTCAATAAAAGCATAGTTAGCTGTCAACATGCAGCATCCATCCTGAAAACTCTCACACACAAAGTTAACTTGTCAACATGCGAGTAGATGCTTTTAAATCAATGAGACTACCTACAAACTTTCAGTTGTTCATACATTTTTACAGGAACCTGGGTCAAGAGACCAATGCAACACACACAAACACAGAATGAATGTGCTAAAGCACATTTGGAAAGAACAATAATAATTTTAAAAAGTCCAAACCTATTCAGGAAACACAACTGAAACAGGTTGGTTTTAATTGCTCAGTAGAGTGTATCTGAGACATTAGGATTTCAAGCAAAAACATAAGCAGATTTCTATTGTGTAGAAGAATACTTACATACACTTTTTTATTTATTTATACCACAAAAGCCCAGATGAAGCAGAGTTAACCTAACTTGAACTCTTGGCTTTTGACAACAAGCACTGCAGTTCAGGTATACACTACATTAATATTTAAAAAAAACCAAAAAAATCAGAGAGACTGTATCACTTAGCGAGCAACTATTTAAATCTGTGGGGGGAAAAAAAAAAGTTGTTTTGACTTACTATGGTACTACTTCTACATAAACTGGTACAGAGCTTTCTATCTAAGCAAACATTTAGAAACACACAACAAATATGGTAAGTATTTTGCCAAGATTTTAAGAATTTTTTATATTTTTTAAAAAACAATTTTTAAGGTCCCTTTTAAAAAAATCTGTATTCAAGCACATTACAGCTTTAAGGGAAGACATATTAAAAAGAAAAGTTAAATACAAGGATCTACTTACTTTAGAACAAAATTCAGTACTTCGATACTTAGGCACACTTTCTATACTATGTCATAACAAAACAAGCAGTTGAATATTTCTCAAGTTTCCAGATCAAGTCAGAAAGCCAGGTACAAGAAACCTCTATTTTAATTCAACTATGGTGCATTTTTAAGGTTCTTTTCACTTCTTGAGTCAATAACAACAAGGAGGTGCAAGATATTTTTGAAAAAGTTATGACAGAAGACTGCTTTAAAGCTATATGGAGGTTACAACTTTGCAACTGCTATACAACAGACCCTTGCACCAACACAAGAATAAGTACAATTTTTATAAAAAGCTACAAATGCAGTAACATTTCTAATTTCAGAGCTCATCTCTATCTAGACAGAAACACATTTAGAAGTCTAGCAGATACAGCAGAAACACTTTCTGAGAGCTACCATTCCACTGCAGGCAGGCACACACAACTTTCACAGGAAGGGACTGAGGTAAAGACCAAGAATTTCAGGTGCAAACAGCCACTTATGGGACCAGTTTTTAGCATCAAATTTCAGGACATGTTAACTGCCCTATGTGTTCCAGTGAATACCATTTCTCAAAAATTAGGTTCTTTTAAAGAGAAACCAAATCCAATTTTTTATAAATTCCAGGGGTTTTTTTTATTTATTTTAATTTCTTAGCGAAGAAGTTTTGCTTTCATTAGTTGGTAGAACTGCATATGGGTTACAATAACAATTACTACTTTGACAGCAATATTAAGTTTCTAGAAGAGACGTGTAGACAAGGTTTATCTACTACTACACTCTTAGCTTTATCAACAGCTTCCTGAAAGTGAAACAGAAATACACTTGCAAGTCAAGTCAGTCAGCTCACGATAGTGAGTATTCAAATCCCTTCCTAAAATCAGAATCAGTCGACACCTCGAACTTTAGCATGCCAGCTGAATTCTCAATATAAACAACAGTGGAAGTTGAAAGGAAAAAAAAAAAAAAGGTCACTGGACACATACACAGTCTTCAATATCATAAAACTGGATCTTGCGAGTTGTGTTCTATTAACATGCTATTATAAGAGAACTCAAAGTACATCAACACACACACACAATTCTTCCACGTCTAAGCAAAGGTGCTTTTGCAATATAAACCTAAACAACTATTTTGCTCTTGCAGGTCTTTACAAGTCTTAACAGTCTGAAACATACCCAAGTTTCCAGAAACATAAAGCTTTCCACTAACTGATGTGACAGCAGGTTTGATCATCTTAAACTCCCTTCCCCCAGCTGAAGAGTTAAGACTAGCAGCCAGTCAGCAGCACCAGATGTTACTGCTGTGCAGGCACACAGGAATGTCTCCTTCTCACACTCAAGTCACATGCACACACATCCATATACAAGGAGACACAAAAAGTTCTTATCTTCTCCTGGGAGTAAAATAACGCAAAGTTGGAAACAAGTTTTTCCTTGATAAAAGAGACTTACAGCAGAAATGAAAACAGCAGCTTCTGCTGCTGATCCACATCTAACGCAGGCATGTTTTCACTTACTCATATTACAAAACCTCCAAAACAAAGCTACCTGTAACTTCACAAAAAAAACACCCCAAAACAAAAATGCTAAATCTAAGATGTCTGTAAACAAGTCCTTGTTTCTGTCAGGAGCACACATACACTAACTACAGAATAAAGACTGTCTCTCACAACCTTCCACACTGCTCTAGTTCCGTTCCCCTCCCACATCCCCATCCCCAACCTGTCACCCCGTGCCACCTCCTTCCCCAGCCCACACCTGCCCACTCCTCCCGGGGCAGCTTCAAGCCAAAGCTCCAAACCGCCGCCTCGGCGGAAAAAAAAACCGCCGTGTCGGGCGGTGGAAGACCAAGGCCGGCTCCCTCCTTCGGGGCAGCGCTCGGGAAAGCGGCTCGGTCCATTCCAAGTTTGTTTCACAAACGCGGCCGAGGAACACCAGAACCTATTTACACACCACCTTAACCGCCGCCAGCAGGAGAGTGGACGAGGCAGAGGAGAAAAATCTAATTTTTC
>NW_010321849.1:0-3089 GCF_000700745.2 Antrostomus carolinensis
TAAAATCTATATATATGAATAATTATATTTATTTAAGCATAAAAGTAGATTAAAAAAATATATCCTCATGCTCTATATCCCAAAATGGTTTTAAAAAAAATCTCTCCCTTAGTTAAAATTAAAATTAAAAGGTCTAAAGAGAAAATACCCAGAATACACCATTACACAAGCACATGAGTAGTAAAAATCTATTAAATATTTGATAAACTATGTTTTCTGGTCACTATTATAAAGAACAGTAGAAGTTTTTCTTGCTATAAGTTTTAACCTACAGCAAGACCTTGGTAAATTTTAAATATATCTATTTCCCTGAGGTATAATCTACCCACGTAGGAAAATCTACATAAGTCTTGAGATGTGACTTGAAATTCCCATAGATATCATGGATAATTGATTTTATTCAAGGTCTAACAACTAAATTCACCGGGAAAGATCTTATTGTAACTAAATGTTATTAAAAAAAGAAAGAAAAACTTTAATTGAGGTGGAATCTAAAAATATATCCAGAATTTTGGATCAAAAAATGATGAACTGGGATGAAGCGTCCAGTTCTGGAGCCTCCAACACAAGAAAGACATGGACCAGTTAGAACAAGTTCAGAGGAGGCCACCAGGATGATGCCAGGGCTGGAGCAGCTCTGCTGTGAGGACAGGCTGAGAGAGTTGGGGCTGTTGAGCCTGGAGAAGAGAAGGCTCCGGGGAGATCTTATAGCGGCCTCCCAGTACCTGAAGGGGCTACAAGAAAGCTGGGGAGGGACTTTTCATAAGGACAACTAATGACAAAACAAGGGGAAATGGGTTTAAGCTGAAAGAGGGGAGGTTTAGATGAGATATTAGGAAGAAGTTCTTCACTGTGAGGGTGGTGAGACACTGGAACAGGTTGCCCAGAGAAGCTGTGGCTGCTCCTCCCTGGAAGTGTTCTCGGCCAGGCTGGATGAGGCTTTGAGCAACCTGGTCTAGTGGAAGGTGTCCCTGCTGCTGGCAGGGGGGTTGGAACTGGATGAGCTTTAAGGTCCCTTCCAATCCAAACCATTCTATGATTCTATGAAGCAGCTTGGTTTCATATAACACACTAGAGTCTACCTATGATTCCATCACAGAATCATGAGATCTTTTGGTTGGAAGAGACTTTTGAGATCATCCAGTCCAACCATATCTGTCCACCCACCAAACAACACCCAGTCAACGATCCCAAAGCAGAGACAGTCCTAAAATCCAAACCACAATCCCAGAAGAATGAGTCTGAGTGATCACCGAGAAAATATCCCTGTTTTCAGGTCACCCCTGGTTAATATATTGACATAACATGATATGATATGGAATATGATATGGAATCATCTAATCATAGATTCTATATCTCATTAGCACATCCAAATGCCAATTTTGGGTTTTGCTTCTCCCTCCTGGTCCTAATGAAGCTGTGAACCAGCCAAACACCATGTCCTTGAGCTCCAGCAGCAACTAATAACATTAGTAGCCCACCAACATTCTTCTCATAACAACTCCTACACCGAAACTAAACCACAGCTATTCTACCTCCTGAGAAGAAAATTAACTCTATCCTACCAAAACCAGGACATCTTTTGAGGTCAGATAGAGGGACTTAAAAACATCACACCTTCCACTAGCTTCTTCATGTTTAATTAACAGAGATAAACAATCAAAGTAATTTCTATATTTAATAGTATAGACCAGCAGCCACAGCACGAGGCTTTCCAAGAAGCCCTTCATTAATAACCACACACACCAAGCTCTCAAACACTGTGGTCACCCATTGAGCTTCTCATATCACTTGTCCATTTACACATAAATTATGGGTTAGCACCACATAAGTTATATGAAGAGTGACAACCAGTCGATGCAGAAATACCCTTTCACCGGGGGAGGAGAATGACATTGTATGTGATTAAGGGTGAGGTCACGTTGGAGATAATTAAGTTATGCAAAATGATAGTGGTGGAACTGGATGAAGCATATGAGCATTTATCTGCTTGTATGATAAGATAATTGGAATCTTCCACTCCTGAAAGTGTTTGGAGATCACAGAGAGAAGGCAAGATATTTCAAAGAGGTTCACTGGCCTACAGTGACAATTGATGACCTGTCCTCAGGTTCTGAGCTCCAGTCCAGGTCATTGAACTGGATTTTTAATAGACCTGCTAATAAAACTTTGGCATTTCAACTACTATCATTTTCCCCACCATGTGTATGAAACACATTTAATGTTCCTGTTTGTATTTTTCTCCCCATATATACTGAACTCTGTCCAAGTCCCTGCAAGGAGGGTGGAGAGAGGTGGGGGTGGGTCTGTTCAACCAAGGCCCAAGGGACAGGACAAGAGGAAATGGGCTCCAGTTGTGGCCAGGGCAGTTGAGATGGGATGTGAGGAAGAATTTCTTTGCTGCAAGGGTTCTGAGGCATTGGAAGGGGTTGCCCAGGACAGTTGTGGAGTCCCCATCCCTGGAGGGATTGAAGAGTCGTGTAGACACAGTGCTGAGGGACATGGGTTAGTCGGGGACTTGTCAATGTTGGGTTCATGGTTGGACTCCATGATCTTCAAGGTCTTTTACCATCGAGGCCATTCTATGATAGGTTTCTTAGTAGATTTATTAATATATTTGACAATGTATTTGCAAAATTCCAAGCAGGTATTTGATGGGCTGAGACCATAAAAGCAGAGCAGGAACTACATCCATTATTCATGAAGCTTGTAACAATATCCTGACAAAAGGAGCAACTGACAAACAGTAATAAATTTGAAACGTAGCCCTCAAATTAAATTTATAGCCAGTGGTAGTTGGCTATAAATTTGCTCCCTGCAAACGTTGCTCAATCGAGACTATTTATACACTTGGCTTTCAGACCAGTTACTGGATTATTAGAAAGGTCTGGAAAAAACCTTTAATAATTAATGAAGCCATTTAGAAGTTACTTCCCATGAAAATATTTGAAGGGCAAAAGTTAGTCATCCAGAAAGATCTTTTACCTGCACCCCATCTGTGCTTGTCTCAGGTGAGAGATTCAAGCTACAAAGTCTTTGTTATTCTACTGAAATCATGGAATTGTTTGGTTGGAAAAGATCTTGGAGAT
>NW_010321850.1:0-2076 GCF_000700745.2 Antrostomus carolinensis
CCCCCCCGCGCTGGGTCCTAGCGCCGCCCGCTGTTGTGTCCCGCATTGGTGCGGCGTCACCTCCAGTATTGGGTGGAGTTAAAGGGGATAAAAAGGATCAGAAGCTGCTGGAAAAGGTCCAGAGGAGGGACACAAAATTAGGGAAGGGTTTGGAGAGGAAGCTGGACGAGGAGAGGGTGAAGACGCCTGGAGAAAGCACCGTAATTACAGCTCAGCAGATGTCACAGGCTCCAGTCTGGTCTCAAGTCCTCACTTCCCACTTTGTCACCTTCAAAAAGACACTTTAACGTGACCGTGCACAGCTCCGAGCACGCAGAGGCTCCAACAGCAAAGCTCCCGCATCTTCTATACAGCTGAATAAGGTTTGTGGGTACAAAAGCGCAAAAAAAAAAGTTACTTTTTATCGAGACAGCATCGTACCCAGTTTCTGTATCTCCCCAAGCTGCTACTTTGTTATAGCACCGTGGCACTAGACCTTTAGACACTAAAAAAAAAAGGAAGTAAAACTCACAATGTAGATTCTGTATTGAAATACTTCTGTGCAAGCACAGAGCTGACTCCATCACTCATTGTTTTTCACCTCTTTCAGCATTTTACAGTCTGGCAGTAGAATTCACTTCCAGGATTTACATCCTTTTACATCTGCTCCCAACTGCTGCCACCCCAACACTTGAATCTTCCCCTCCCAGGAAAGGATAATTTAACATTCAACATTTTAATACTCTTTAAAACAACAATAGCAATCCTGCAGCTCTGAAATGTTGCATTCAGCCTCCAAAGCAGGGACACGACATTCATTTTCTGCTTCAGAACATGAAATCCAGGTTCAATGCCTCTTCTAAGGGCTGGTGGCCAGGTCTCTGTGTCAGCTACTCAGCAAAATCTTCCTAAAGAAAACATTCCTTCCTCGCCAAGGTGATGAACAATGAAAACTGCTGCAAATTGATCCAGAGTTTCCTCTCTGGGGATGTTTCCAGGGGAGCAAATGCAGCATAACGGCCTCTTGACAAAGTTCAAACCTTTTTTTTCCAGTTCCTCTGCAGCAAAAAACATTGAATTTCTTGTTAAAAAAAGTTTAGTAAAAGCAGGAATTGTGGTTAGAAAAAAGAAAAGCTTACTAAAAGCAGGAATTATGGCAAGATCCAGGATCCTCATGACCCTGGAAGGCAGCAGGGTCCCTGGGGGTCCTAGCAAAGCCCAGCCCAGGTCCCCTCTCCAAATATAAAGCAGGGAAACCTCCTTTTCCTCCCCATTTATTCTCTCCCCTATAACACCACCATATATCTCTTAAACCCACTGACATTTTCAGGTGCTGCTACAACTGTAATAATCAGCTCAAATGTAGAGTTATGAGTAGGGGTCTTTGGGTAATTGTTGTATTTAGAGAAATAATTAAAAAAAGGACAAAATTTATTATATTGGAAAATTTCTAAGAAACTGCTGGTATCAATAAACACAAAACACGTGAGTCCTGACTTCCCAGAACCCTGCTCACCTCTATCCACATCATGAAATCTTATTTCCAGGCAGAGCATTAGCATTCTCTTTGTATTGGTGCATTTATTGATTGAATTAACTGAAGCTTTAAATCAAGAGGGGGAAAAAATAACCACAAATAACCACAACACCACTCTCAAATCAACCTGATCTGGGGTTTTTTTATCTTAATCCTTGGGCCAGAAGCAACATTAATGCCCAGAAACAGCTGGTTACTGGTTTATTTTGGGGTATACATATGTATTTGTGTATGTGGATATATTTATGATGAAGCTTCAGTGCTAAAGCAACTCTGGCTTTACATCCCTCTGAATTTTCTTCTATAGGAATGAAAACTGCACGGCCAAGCAACACTTTTTTGGCTTCCTCTAATACTTTCTACCCATTACTGCAGCTAATTTATTATATTTTCCCCAAACACAGGTAATGCAAATTGAATTCTAACATTTATATATCATGAAAACCAAGATCTACTCTGGTTCCAGACCTTTAGGTATAGATGATTTGGTTATTTCAGGTAAAAAAAGCCAAAACTCCAGTGGAATAATACAGAAAGTATTATATTATATATTATATTAT
>NW_010321851.1:0-2751 GCF_000700745.2 Antrostomus carolinensis
TGGCTTCATCCCTCCTGGATCAAAGCTGTTGGCCGAAGGAGCCCAGGGCTCGCCATGGGCAGGGCAGGGACACCCAACCTCCCCAGCACCTTCCCAGAGCCGGAGCAGCTCCCAGCTTCAGGCAGATCTGGACACGGATTAGGACTTAACCTCAAAATGTTTCCCTTGCAATTTCCAAGTGATCTTTCTTATCAACTAATTAAAAAATTTCCATAATTAGGCCAGGGAAAATCACGACTCAGGAACGTTCCCATTTCAAAGCAGCACAGAGCTGTTCTGCGTTGAGGGCTCAGAGCCCCCACGGAGCCGAGCTGCTCCCCATCCACACTGGGGCTCAGCCCAGACTCACCCCGTTTGGGCTCCGCAGCCCCAGGAGCTTCAAATCCCACAGGGAAGGGCCCTGTGACACACTCAGCCCAGCAGCAGCCAGACCCTCAGCACGTGGCACAGGAGCCCACATGTGCATTGTCACCACCCCGGGTCCCCACGAGAGCCCCGGCCACCGGTGGCCCCTCTCCCTGGCACTGGGCTGGGTATTCATTCTGGGGAAAAGGCTGTTTCCACTGCAGGGGGAAAAAATTGGTGCTTTAAAAAAAAACCCCAAACAAACCCAACAATAAAGGTCCCTCTGACAGCAGAGGACCCTTCCCTGCCTTCAGACCCTCTGCCACATGGCTCTGCAGGGCAAAGCCCCCCCCAGCTCACAGCCCTGGGGTGCTCAGCCCCTGCCTGCACCACGGGGCATGAGCCCAGCTGGCCCCATCACCACGGCCAGGCTGGCCATGCTGGTGGTCTGGCCATGGAAGAACAATGTAATTCTGCTGAAAGGCACAGTCCTGCATCTGCAGCATCCCAGGGGAGCTCCCCACGGGAACCGGGACCCTCACCGGGTACGTCCCGGGCTGCAGCTCACCCAGGGAGCAGCTCGAGGTGCCTTAAATACTCAGGTTCTCTTTTACGACTTGCAAGTGAATTGTTGTGGTTCTAATAAAAAATGAGCACTTGTTACCGTGCAGCCACAGTCTGGATTTCCTTGAGAGCACAGATTTAATTCCTGACAGGGGCTTCCTGACACGTAAATTATGACACTATACTGGAGGCAATCTCAGAACATCAGACTAAGTAACAGCCTTTGTACATCACAATATTGTTTCTAAATTGACAAACAGGCCCTTATGGGCTTCATTACTCTGCTCCGGGAGCACATTTTTGCATTTTTATTTTCCCTAGGAATGATTAAAGGGCTGCAGAACTGTGGGCTCTGGGATTGGAAAATTCAAACACCAGCCTCAGTCATGTTGAGGAGCGAGAAAAGTGGTTCCTTTAACTACTCCCTGAGAAAAGCACAGGGAGGGGCTCTCTCTTCCCATGATGTTTCAGTCCAGCACACTTTGGACACAGTTTTGCTTCCAGTCCTGGAAATTCAACAGTGTAAAGCAACTCAACATGTTCAGTACTCGATTGAGAGCAGCTGTACAAAGGTCCTTGTTTATCCAGGAACAGACTTACACTCTGCACCTTTAGAAATAATGTGGATCTCCCCAGAAATGCCAGATAAAAACCAAAGCAAGGTGGGGATCTCCAGAAATACAGCAAATAACCATCCCAAGACCAGGGATACTGGCGCACAAGACGCACAGCAGGAAGTCACAGCTCGGTGTGACATCACCACCCGGATAACGCGCAGCAAAGCTCTGTACATTCACGTGCAGATCTCCACATCCAGGATTACACAAGACTTTTCTTTTTTTTTTTTTTAAATGCACGTGGCAGATGACAGAACAAGCAAGAAACCCCACAGCACACGTTCTCACCAGCCCAGCTCTGAACTCTGCACATGGCAGGAGAGTTGCTCCTCAGTAGAGTCACACCAGCAGTGATTGAAGGACCAGCACGGTTCCTCCCATCCACATTGAGCTGTTTCAGCCAAGTGACAACCATCACTCAGAGAAGCCGACACTGGGCTGGATGCTCCATCAGAAAACACCTGCAGCCACTTAGAAAAACCAGTCAATGCTGGTGGGTTTGACTCATGATGGGTTTGACCCACAGTGGCCACAGGACCTCCTGGCCAGTCTGGCAGCTGGGACAGAGCCCCATTGACCTGTGAGCTGTCACACGGCACAGCCCATCGATGCTATTTGCAGAAACCCCACATGCTGAGACAGCAGCTTACACAGAACATCTCAGCTCCCCGGTCAGACACCCCAGATAATCACCCCGTGAAGACAATTTTTGTGCAGTGTTGAGCAGCACGAGGCTGGCTCCTGCCTGAAACCCACTGCCATGCTCTGCTGTGGGCAGAGGGAGCTGCCAGCTCACACAGGACCCAGGGACACATCCAGCCCTCACAGGAGCCAGCAGCTCGGGCAGCAGGGTGGCAACAGAGCTGGTCCAGATCCCCTTCCCACCACTGAATGAGCCTAGAAGCCCCTTAACGCCTCGCGGAGCACAGAGCCAGGCACCAGCTCCTCATGCAGAATCACCTCCTGTATTTAAGACGCACTTTTAAGCTTTGCTCTGAAAATCAAAAGCTGCCACACGTGCCAAGAGCTCAGAGTTCAGAGTCTGTGTGAGAAGTTGTTCTCCCACCTGCACATCAAGCGTGATCGGCACCAACCGCCGAGGGCAGGCACAGGCACAGGCCCTGCTCCCTGGATCTGCGGGGTTTGCTCTGGGGCAGAGGAGACTCCAGCCCTGCTCCACCCCGACACACAACTCCTCAAAAGCTTCAGTGATAACTGCTGCTTC
>NW_010321851.1:2784-3042 GCF_000700745.2 Antrostomus carolinensis
AGCGGGAGATCTTCCGGATGAGGATGCTGCTCCTGTACCCAGGTTCGCTGCTACTCACAGGTTACTCCGTGGGTCAGGAGGACCACGCTCTGCCACGGGCTGCAGCTGCCCCAAGGCCCATCACTCGCTGCCCAAATCGCTACAGAAAGTGCTTTTGTAGGGCCTGTAAAAGTCCTTTTCTTCAAACGCCGAACTCCCCTCGTGCAGCCGGGAAGCCTGGGCGCCATTCCCAGCACAATCCTCTCCCTGCCGCCCTCG
>NW_010321852.1:0-3877 GCF_000700745.2 Antrostomus carolinensis
TTTATATTTATATTTATATTTATATTTCTTTCAAGTGGTAGCAGAGAGATGTAGCAAGCTTTCCCAAAGGCTCAGATCCAGAGGCTGATCTACCTATTAGTTCTCTACAGAGAGATGTTCATATTTATTCTAGCTCTAGTAAGAAGGCAAGATGCATATCTTGGTAGCCATTTTTAATTTTGGAACCTCTAATTTAAATAAAAATTGGAATAATCCTGTACTTTTATGCCAAGCTTAAAATTTTAAAGAAATTCTTGTCCTGTTGTACCAAAGATGAGAATATCATTCCTTTTATCCTTTCTTTTTTGCGAAGGTTGTATCAAAGTCCTGATCCTTTTATATAACATTATTTTATGTTCCTTAAGTACTTGCATTTGTCTTCATATTATTAAAATAATGATTTAATGCTCTAAAGTGGTAATGTGTGTTGAGGTTTGTAATCCTAATTAATTTCTATATCTTATTTTAATTTTCCAATTAAAACTTTGTCAGTTTGTCGCGCAAAAAGAAAAGCTTTCAGAATTTCATATGCATTGTAATAAATACATATTTGTCTTTAGTTCAACTTTCATCTCTCATATATGTATTTTTAACTTGTAAACAGCAATTTCCAAGAAATACCTTTTTTTTTTTTAAATTTTCTCCCCTTATGGAAAGCTTCTTTTTTAAGGAATACTCATCTTCTCACATTGCTGATATTATTTTCAAAAATGTGTCTAGCCTTTTGTATTGTCTACCTTCAAATGCATTCATTGTTCTCCATAACTTTTAATAAATCTTTGAAGCGTATAATTATAAAATAGATGTGACAGCGCTGACCTAAAAAAGCACAGTTTGTGTATCCTGCTCACATCTATCACACCTCGTTTTTTAATTTACCACCTGGGAAATGCATCATAGATATCTAGGGGTTGTAGATCATCATGACCTGGGTCCCAAAAATTTCCAAAAACATATAAAAGGTCTATGACATTGTTAAATTTAAATATTCACAACTGGAGTCTGCAACTGAGATTGAAGCTGCAAGCTGTTCATAAATAAGTCAAGAGAGTTAATCTGTTTCTTTCTCTTAGCGTCCAAAATACAGAAAGAAGTTCAATCCTGGCTTTATTTAAGTCTTGGTAAGCTCAGGCAGTTATGAGATCATCCCTCCACCTTCTTCCTCCAGTCCTGTATTCAGTCAACTCAATTGAATTTTTATTAAATTGGTGTGAGAGGGCTGTTGGAAATGTTAATAATGTTGTTTCAATATCTTTTTGTGTGTTTACTCATTGCAAAATCAGCACCTTTTTTTTTCACCTTTACATTTAAAAAAATAAAAATAAATCTGTGTTTGACCATTACTGAGCAGCTTTCCAGGAGTTAACCATCCACAGGTTAATTGTTGTGGTTGTAGAGCAATGCTGTCTGATTTAATTGAATAGAATTGAAATTTAAATCTGTACTTTAGTAACGATGAACAAAGCTGCTGTTTGTGTATGTCGCCCTCGTTACAGGGTCCATCCCAAACTTGTGAACTGACTTGTAGAACATCTGGTTGTCCACCTTAGAGGAATTGTTCCAACCCCACTAAGTGGGAGGAGGAAAAAAGGTGTGCTTTAGTCAAAACATCTTATCTATATTTTAATGGTTGTCAGTGACACTGGACTCCTCTGTGGTTTGGACAAACAAACCAGTCCTACCTTCTGCAAGGGCTGGAGAGATGTTTGGGAAGGTCCCTTCATTGTTCATCTCCACTGACATCCTATTACGTTGACATTTCCATGCCCCTTTCCCTGCCATTTCCATGCTATTAATATCCCATCTCCCTCGATAATCTACCAGTTTCTTATATTTTTTCTCTTCAAATATGTTTGCTCATTTCAATCTGAAGATTTCTGTATCTTACTGTACCTCGAAAGAATTAACTTAGAGAAAATTCACTTTTCTTACTTAGCAAATTCTTCTGTTCTTAATATATTGGAAATGCTTTGGATAAGCGTAGCACAAAAATAGCAGGTGGTACCTAAATGTGTAAGGGGACAAATGTTAATGTGCATAAACCAAAGATAGTTTGTCTATAAAATACCAGTGCTTTTTATAGAGCAATCTGACTTCAAATTCAAGCAGATGATGGTGGGTTTTGAAGTTTGTTTATGGCTTTTCCCAGCAGTACATTTATCTACAACTTGAGTTTGTAATCTGCTATTTGCCATGTTATTATAAATTTCTTTATTTTACTATCTGTATTTCCCTTTTCTTTAGTCCCCATGAGATGGTGTAAATCCATAGAATCATAGAATGGTCTGGGTTGGGAGGGCCCTTCAAGATCCCCCAGTTCCACCCCCCCTGCCAGCAGCAGGGACACCTTCCACTAGACCAGGTTGCTCAAAGCCTCATCCAGCCTGGCCGAGAACACTTCCAGGGAGGAGCAGCCACAGCTTCTCTGGGCCCCCTGTTCCAGTGTCTCACCTCCCTCACAGTGAAGAACTTCTTCCTCACATCTCATCTCCATCTCCCCTCTGCCACTTTCAAGCCATCGCCCCCTGTTCTGTCACTCCCTACCCTTGGCCAAAGTCCCTCCCCAACCTTCCTGGAGCCCCTTCAGGTACTGGGAGGCCACTAGAAGGTCTCCCCGGAGCCTTCTCTTCTCCAGGCTGAACAGCCCCAGCTCTCTCAGTTCTGACCTGTCCTTTGTCAGTGCTGCTACTGCAGGTTAATCCATTGGCTTGAAAAAGGGAAGAGAGACTGGGACCCAAGTTTGTTGTGTACGCCTGGAAAAATGGAATGTGTGTGCTCCTGGACATTCATTTGGAGAAAAGAACTTGCCTGTAAGTGATGATACAACTTTGCAACACATCCCCGTTGAACTGGAGAAGTTCATTTTTATCACATATGTGTCTGCTGGAGATGGTATTAGAATGTAGCTTTAATGGCCTGGATTGACTAATTAAGCGCAGATGAGGAGCGGTGGCAGGTTAACTGGCACTCTGCTGGGACACTGCCCCGTTGCAGACTTGTCAGGAACAATTTTTTATCATAAAATCATAGAATCATAGAATGGTTTGATTCTATTGATAATGATTTAGCTTGAAGCTTCTCTCAATACCTGGAATATATATAGAATTGAGGGGAAAATATTTGATATCAGGGCTTAAGTTCAGGTACTTTCTTCAGGTTTGTCAGAGGAGCAAATCCATATTCGTATGCAATAGACGTGCATATTTTTTAAGAGAAGGCATTTGAGCTGTTGCTTTATCAGAGAGTGGAATGTCTGAGGATATTTTGTTCAAATATCAAAGCAGGAATTCCCAACCTTTCTCCAAGCATAGGAAACGTCCACCCAAAAGCTGGTTGCCCTCTGTTCACCTGCATTAGGCAGTGAAACAGCTAACCCTGCTTTCATGCCGAGTACCACAGCCAACGGCATTAGCTACACACAAGAGGCATTTTTTAAGGGGTGTGATTTCCAGAAGAGTTTAGGTACAAAAAGGTTTAGATAGTCCTTGTTTTGCTTTATTCTTATTCTGGTGTTTCAGTGAAATGTTTACGTGTTAGGGCCATCTTCTCAATCTGAAGGTATTTGTTGTGTATCATTTTTTTGCTTCACGTCAACCGATTGACATGGAAATTGTGTGACTTTATCCCTGTGGCTTTTTAAACAAGAGGAAGAAAGTGGTACATTGAAATACACTAATAATGGTATGGATTTATAGAATACAGGTTTTGGATCTGCTTTCAGCATGTCAACTTAGTTCCTAAGTCCTGTTTTAGTACAATGGCCAATAAAGTACAAAAAACTTAATTATACATTATTGTGTTCTCTTCACTGCTTTCTTCATCACCAGAGGTGCTTGATTTTAGGGAAGGGAGGTCCAATGGCCAACTGATCAGCCTC
>NW_010321852.1:3901-7027 GCF_000700745.2 Antrostomus carolinensis
CTGCTTTTAGAAACTAACTTTGATCTAAATTTAGGAAATAACAACTAATTTCTTTGAAAGCCAAAAGATAGCAAATAGTAAACCAGATTTTTAAATAATTATTATTATTTTTATTTTTGCTGGTGCATTTTGGGGATGGGAATTGTGACTTCTGGTGTCTCATTGTGAGAGAGCTGGTAAAATAAAAAATATTCACCTATATTTGTGAGGAGAGGAGAGGAAGATGGTCGTTATTATATTCAGGTAGTCAATTGCTGTAAAGAAGCTTTGCCTCCAAGTCCTTCCTTCGTGCTGACTTTGCAATGCACTTTGTTAATTTATTTTTTCTTTGTGGGTGTAGATTAATGTCAGAACCTTTGTTTCCATTAAACAGGGTCATATTTGAAGATGCTGAAGCACTCCCCTTTAATTTTTAAGGCCACTGATTTTTGCTTTATAAAAACTGCCATTCAGTAGAAGTTGTCGGTCTTGGCTATAAATTCATATTTACGTGGCTTTATTTATTTACCCTTCTTAATACTGAGGTAGAAGGAAACCTTTTCAGCATCCTCTAACAGCATCGCAGCGACTTGCCGTGTTTGAGCAGATGTGAAGCAGGCAATAGTTGAATGTTAATTCTGAGAGGCTGGTATGTTTTTAAGCCTATCTGAAGTATGTTGCATGTGGGCCTTCCAGACTTAGCTACAATGCTTTGTCTCTTGGGAGAATTTTCAAGCTAAACCTCTTTCTTTTTGTCACTCTATATGGACTCTCTCAAGTCAGTATAAAGCAGATCATCCCTAGGCTAAAGCTCTTCAGCTTTTGTTATTGGGCTCTGTAGACCTGTAATTAGGCCTCCTGGCAGGCCTTGCAGGCCAGTTAATGGTCATATGGAGTTTCTATGAGGCAGACTGGCTTTGTATAAATCCTTCGTAGGGATACGTTTATGGGTCACTTCCTACCAGGCCGGGGCTTTGTGCCGCTGCCCCACGGGCTGACAGGGAGCAGGTTCCCTTGACCATCGACAGCTCCGTTTGCGGGGCACAATCTACCCGGCTAATCCCCAGTGTAAACAGAGGATTTAGCTGAGCTTCTGTCACTTACAGTTGCCAAACCACTTGGGTGTCTGTGATTTCTTTCCCAGACTTCATTACCGAGAGAAGGGAGAAGCAGGGAAGGTTTGAGCTGGGGTTTTGTCTTAGGCGTTTGCTTGCTCCTATCGCTCGTTTTTAAGGAGGAAAAGTTTGTCCCGCGTGGAATCTTGCCTTGCTAAAAGCCATGAGCTTGGCAGAAAACCTCAACGCTTTAAAACCAGTTAATTTGTGAAGTAAATCATTGTCTGGCACCCGTGTTTTCTCATAAAGATTAAAATACGGATGAATATTCCAAAATATAAATGTATTGATGTGAAATAGCACATGGACGTTTCAAACTATCAATATTTATAATATAAATATAATATCCCAATATAGGCTGAAAGTTTTTCTATGGTGTTAGCAGAAATTTCTTCCTCTCCGTATAAAGACGATGACAAAAGGCAATTGATCTGGATTTTCAAAGGTCTAGAGTTGAAATAAGTGACTGATCTGGTTTTGGAATCTGCATTTCAATCTCTGGCTGAAAGAGCGTTCAAGAAAAGAGCATTTTTGTGCAAAGAACTCGTGTCAGAGTTTATTTAGAGGAAACTTCAGAGCTGAGACACTTAATATGACATTAGCAATAGGCGGTAAAAATTGATGAATGCAAATCATAAGCATTTAACACTTATCAGATCTGTTTGGCAGCAATTCTGGATATTGGATATTTAACTCATTATCTTTGAATTATACTATCAGATTGCTCCCTTTAATTTTGTAGCGTGCATCTTTATTACATTTTACATGTGCCTTAAAGAGAAAATAATTGAATATAACAAGTCCTTTGGCCTTAGCTGTTGTAAAAATGCAAGTGTTTTATATTATTGCATTTTTTTTTAAATCTACCCATTATAACACATATTATTGGGGAGGAAAATCCTAATTTGCACTCAGTGCCTGCTAAATAAATAGTCAAATATTCTCTGCTTTCTGGTATCAAAATGGCTCATAACAGATGTGGCTGAAAGGACCACATACGTAGACTGTATGATTTTAGTCTGGTGGAACTAATAGGATCACTTGCTACCTCATAGATTCTTGCTTTTCTTTTACTTTAATAAAAGCTGTTTAGTTAAATAGGATGGCCTCTATTTTGCTCTTTTCTAACTATGCAAAGTAGCGAGGCAGGCAGGTGGCAACAAGTATGAAAAATTTCCTTTTATTGGTGCTTAGTTTTAAATTCCAAATTGAGAAACTGTTTATGGATTCCTCATTTTGATCGTGATTTTCTTACCTTTGATTTTTGTTGTTTGTGTTCTTTCCACTGAAAACTCGATGGCCTTAGTTTGAATTTCTAATTATGCAAACGATTTTAGAAGGATGGATAACATGCGTTGGTATATATGCATAAAGGGTGAAATAATGCATAAAATATTTGACCTGTTTCATGGAAATCTAAAAATAGCTTTTAAAATAATGATTTCCCCAGAAATTGTGAGAATTTCAACTTATAACAAGCTTAAAAGTTGCTGAATATTGAAAAAGATTAATGTAGTTACTATGTGGGTATGCTCAGGTTGATTTAATATAAAATTCTTATTTCTATCAATTTCAAACAGTTGTTTCTGTTGACACTTTGGGTAATTGAATTTTACTTCTATTTATATGAAAACCTAATTGTGTGGGCCAAGATGTCTTATTGAGCTTCCTTTTCTCTATATGACAAACACAGATGTAGGCACTAATAATGTTTTTAAAGTTATTTTGTGCAGCATTCCTTGAACCCCAAGCTAAGGAGAAATTGAATGGGTGAGAACCTGTTCCTAATGAAAACCACCACCAAATAAACCAGACCTGGGTAGTGTGTGAGCAGAGGAGAGCGTGATGCTGTGGGACATCCTCCCGGGACCCCAGCACGAGGGACAGAGGGTGGGAGGAGCTGCATCATGTCACTGTACCTTTCCAACAGCTTGTCCCCATCCCATTGCAGGCAACTCCATTGCCTTTGCTGCTTCCAGTGAGCATTCTGGGGTCCTCAACATCAGAAGGTCGTGGAACTACTGGAGCCAGT
>NW_010321853.1:0-8625 GCF_000700745.2 Antrostomus carolinensis
AAAGAAGCAATCTAGAACAACTCCATCACTGTCGCTGCCACACAGAGTGAGAAGCCAAAAGAGTAGAAATTTGGCTTCTGTGCTGCAAGTTCTTGAACTCTGTAGGAAAGAAACACTGCCTGGCTATAGCTTCTACAAGTGCTCAGCCTTTCCCTTGCACATTCCTACTAATCTTAGAAAGCTTTCAGGCTTCATGCTTCCTAATTTTTCAACAGGTGCTAGGAATACCTGTCTTCCCTTTGGATATATTAAAGGGTTGAGGAAAAGGATGCTGTATCCTTACATTGCCAAGAATGGACTCTGCTTTCAGGATTCTTTACAGACTTTTACTGAAGCTGCAGCAAATGATGTCACAGCTGTAAGGTAGAGACCCCTCCACTGTTATTCATACCTGTGCTGGCCCCACCAGTGCTACTCCCATGCAGTTGATGGCTACAGCTGCCCATCACCCTCACCACTGAAGCCAAAGGAGAGAAGCAAGACCTTAAATCTGGTTTTCTCATGCTAGCCAGATGCGTTCCTCTTTCCCACTCCCAGTAACCACTTCATACAAAGCTTTAGTGTGCATACTGCTTCACAGAGGCCAAACATCAAATTTCTCTTAAACATGACATCTTTTGATCCCTTGAAGCCTTTCATGCAAGCTGGACGTTAGGCACACAGATAAAATGGGAGCAGAGAAATTGTTTCATTACTGCCTACATTGTAACTGTGAATATATGTGTCCATGGTCCAGGCCTTCTCTTTTAACCAACAAAGCCAGCTACACATTTGCAAAAGGTTACACTATACTCTAAAAAATTAAAAAAAAAAAAAATCCCATTTAGATTGATCTAAAATGAACTTTCCTGCATTAGACTGCTAGCCTGTAGAACATTCTGGCTGCAGTTTTTATTGATTCAACCCAATAGTGTTTTGACAAACAAGCTTAACATTGAAACGAACAGTTGCAATTTGGCAGCCAGGCATTTTCTCCCTTTCATTTTAATAATGTTTCTGCCAGCACTCACTGTTCTCAGTATTCAGGGTACAGGAGCCATAACTCACGTCTCTGGGGCATTATTGTATGTATACTTTGGAGTAAAGAGAGCTCTTAGGATGTCTAATATGATGTCCTTTACAATCTGTTAATAGAACATGAATCACCTTGCCAGTTAATCATACCATTATGAATGCTGAAGACATGGAAATGCATAAATTTCCAGATAAGAAAAACTATTTGAAAAATACAGGCAGACTAGTGAAGAGAGGTTTTGAACTGTGTCGGATTGGTGCACAAAACAAACATTTTAATCAAAAGGGCTTTTATCCTTAGTTGTTTGTAATGATACTGGAAAGGAAAGAGAAAGAACACGCAAACTTCCATCTTCTGCTAAAAATGGAGATGTAAAAGGAGGAATTCAGTACATTTGGATGAAATATAATTAAAAAAACAATAGATAAATACATCGACCTTCTATTTACCTGCCCTGTCATTTTAAGCTAGAAGAGGCTGATGCATTTAGTCAGAGTCATCATCAGTACTGCATAGCATCATTAATCTCTCACTTGTTTATGCGTTATTAATTTTACTTTCCTTGCGTGTACTTTGCTGCCACCTCCAGGTTACTGTGACTACAGGACTGGAAGTTTTAAAAAACCCGTAACCGACTAACTGAAAGTTATTTTGCTCTGAGGTGCACTATTTCAAATTGTAAGCATGGCTTTAGTTTCATTTTTAAAATGAAATCTGTTTGTAGACACCGTTCACAAGCATGGGTGTCATGATGGCATGCAGATGCAAAAGCTGGAGGCTGCTTGTTAGAAAAGTAAAATAGTGCTTTAAAATAAAAACCTATTTAGCACAATGCTAAATTTCAGAGGAAACC
Organism: Antrostomus carolinensis; assembly: GCF_000700745.2. Lineage (NCBI taxonomy): Eukaryota > Metazoa > Chordata > Aves > Caprimulgiformes > Caprimulgidae > Antrostomus > Antrostomus carolinensis. The sequence goes on from NW_010321853.1 coordinate 1,869, forward strand.
CTGAAATGTAAAAATAAGTTTATGGTATACATTCATTCTGAAGGAGTATTTTGTGATTGTTATTCCACTTCATTCCAGGAAAACAGTAAACAGACAGTTCTTAAATGGAAGAATTTTACAGTGCTGGGATTTTTTCCTTTTTTTAAACTGTGTTAAGTCATTCAAAGCACACTGCTAGCCCCTCAGAAGCAGTCAATAACTGCAGTGAAAAAAAAAAGGTTCAAAATCCTGTAGAATGAAAAGGCAGTAATGTTGTCTTCCTTCCTCCTTTATTAACGAGAGGATCAAGTTCGAGTATATCAGTTATCATTAAGGAATTCATTTTTTCAAAAACTGTAATGAGGTGTTAACTCCCTCAGTGCATGGTTGTACACAATGGACTATAGAAAATTTGTCCTAAAATTAAGTCTGATATTAGACTAGAGCAAAATCTATTTTAAGATGTTATGCAATTAGTAATATCTACTTAATGTAAGTCATGTGCAACAGTAATTTTTTTCCTCATATATAAATCTTTTTATCCCTCTCATCTTTTCTGTTACCTTCCTTTGGATATTCCTTGACATTATACCAATGTATTGATTCTGTACTGTACTTTGTTTTCTTGACTGCCTGCCATGCACCTTCACTTGGTTACAATCCCAAAGTTACATCCACATTGATAATACACTGGTAAGAGTTCTTTACCTTTCTATCTGAACATCACGCCATTTTCAAAACTTACCACTTTTCTACATTCACTTCCAATGATCCCTTTTTGCCTAATCACCTTTTGGGACCTTCACACAATACTACAGCCTTCACTAGCTAAATGAATTTAACTTGTGCCAAGCCAGTGTCCTAACTGGCTGTGACATAATGCTTATTAAATCCTGATATATCTCATTATCATCCTTTTAAAGGGATTCAGAACTTGCTAAGACTGTGTTCTTATTATAGACATACTATAAACTTTTTTTTTTTGTATCTTCAAAACATAAGATCTTGAAGTCATAATAACAGTGAAGGAATGGTCAAAGATTCTACTAGAATTAGTTTTTATCAAAAAGTAACATTCAGTAAAAACTGGATCATACTCTACCAGGACTTTCATTTTTACTGGGAATCTTCCTATCTCAAAAGTATAGAACGTAGCCTAGCTCCATTGTCTTGAATCTACACTCCAGATTTTTCAGTCCCTAATTAATCATAGAATTGCCTGGTTAGAAAGACCTCTTAGATCATCGAGTCCAACCATACCTGTCCACTACTAAACCATATCTCTGAGCACCCCATCTACCCGTCTTTTAAACATCTGCAGGGATGGTGACTCAACCACCTCCCTAGGCAGCCCATTCCAGTGCCTGAGAACCCTTCCAGTGAATAAACATACCACACACCATGGCAGAAATGGTTTGTACCACTGGATTAGGCATTGCCATACTCTCTCTCTGTAGCGGAGCCTGGTATAGGTACTATATATCACAGAAGCCACAGAACAAGTTTAGTGACTTTTAAGCAAAGTCCTTAATTTGTTAGACTTTCACAGAGTTTGTCCTACTTGCAAGCACTTCTGTACAAATTATGCTTTGCCTGGCAAAGCCTGCCATTTGTAGATGGCAAGCTACTATGCAAACACATACAAACATCTTTCCATGTTACAGCTGAAGTACTTTGCCAAGAATAATTCAAAATTATGTACACAGAGTAAGTTATTTGTCTCCATTTTTATTTTTATTCTTGCGGTTATTTAAATAAAGACTTAGGTTGCTAAAGATAAGGTGTGTGTTCATTGGGTTCTTCTAAAATCACTTGGCAATAACCTTGCCAGATAAAGTGGAAAGCATAGTAGTATGACTTTCATTGATTTCCCACACTAAGATCATTACAAACACACCAGAGCCATAAAAATGCATAGAATAGGTGCTCATTGTGTTTACAATACCTCTGAACTATACTTACCTTTTGGAATTCAAAAGGCTCAATTACTTTTCCTCTGTTTTACATAGAATTCAGTTGCTTTCCAATCTGATCAGAAGTAGAAAATGTAATATTTCGTCATAGCTGAAGACAGTAGTTTGAGAGAAAGACAAGACAAACTTCAGTGGAATGTTTGTATGTAACTTGATAAAATTTGACCTGCAGTCCAGAAAAGAGTGCATTATATGTCAATATTTCAGAATACTTCAGAACTACTAAAGAAACTAGACCAAAATAAAAGCAATGCACTCAGAGTAAGGACTCAGCTGCCCAGAAAATTCATCCACGATAGCCTGAAATGAAATAGTCAACTACTCTGAACTAACATAATGATTTCCTGAAAATTCCTTTATAAAGGCATCATAATATAGATTCTGTCTTCTTCTTTTAAAAAAAAAAAAATATTAGCCATTCTGAAGAACTGAAATTTAACATCAATTTATTTTGTTCAAAAGGGAAACCTGTGGTAATTCACAGCACCTCATCAACATGGCATATTTGTGGTTATTATTTGGACAAGAGTGTAAATGTCTGGTAAAAGAAATTAAATCAGTCAAGTAGTAATAAGGATTTTTGGGATCTTTTTACTCTGATTTTTTTTTTTTTTTTTTTTGCTTTTTACATGCCCTGTAAATCCTAGGATTTATATTTTTTAAAGTCTGTCATCCAAGGAAAGATAGAAATTAAAATGAAAATAGTAAATCAACCGAGAATTGCTAAGAAGAGATAATTTTGTTACCCACACTAACTTTTCTTATATAAAAGAGAAATAAAGGGCTCATATAGCCTGTATATCTGAAATTAAGTTTTAAAACATGTTTTTAGAACACATTATTAGCTCCATTATTATTATAATACTTCATATTTTTTCCATAGCAGAAAGCTGGATCACTTTTTTCTCGCTATTGCTAACTTACTATAGTTCTATGTAAACGTAAACCCAACTAGATTTTCATCACATACAGAGTTCTGCTGTCAATATTCATTACAGTTCTTCACCAGAAGCCATCAATATGACCTACACACTATCTTTTCTAACTGACAGGTCATGCATCAGCCACATGCTGTTTATTTGTTAGCTTCATTGATTTAAATGTTCTCTTATGCTTTCACTTGCACATTCAGGAGGGGGATGACATTAACAGAGACCCCATAACATAGATGCAATGAACTACTCAAAGTGAACTCACCATGAGATGAGTGTTCATGTCTTGAAGAGCAAGAGAAAAATAAATACTATAAGTATATCAAGCTGCTTTTGCCATCCTGATTAAAGGGTAACAAGCTTTCTGGCATATATGTCTCTAAGAGAGTTCATATGTTCCACTTACCACGAAGTATCATCATTTTTCAGCTAAGCCTTGTCTCATTTTTAAAAGACATATTTTATTTTTTAAATTTCGTTTTAAAATACAAAAATTCAAACTTTTGTTTTATAGTTTACACTGCTATTGTGACAGCTAATATAGACAGGAGAAAGATTTCAGGTTGCCAGTGTGGAGAATGAATCATAATTTCTGACACCTTTAAACCAGAGAAAATTAAGCCTCTTCCTCATCACATGAGATTGAGTGGAAACAGTATTGCTGCATGCTAAAAGGAGGATTTAATGCTCCCTTAGCCTTGCTTCATGAGATTACAGCAACTACAAAAATACAAGACTGTGTAATCTATAATTTCACTCCACAACAGCAAAGGGGTCAGATTCTCTATGTTCTCTGAACATAGGCAGAAAATTCATGACATTAAAGAACACAGGAAAAAATCCTGATCGAGACAAGCCACAAAAGAAAAAATTAAATTAGTGACCACTGTGGGCATAGTGCAATTCCTATTTCAGGATAAATCTGATTGAGATGAGAGTCCCAAGACAGTCCCATTTAAACTAATTTAGCATAAAATACCACTCAATATAATGGTGGTAATGTCTAGTCTCAACTGTCTCCTGCATTTTACTTTTAATCTATAATATTCCCCACCTTCTGTGCAATTTCATGTCAGAAAAATATTTATAAAGGCTACTTTAATATAGTGTTTCTGGTTATAGACCATTCGTCAGAAAGGCATTGAAGTACCATAGTGCTTCTATTCAAATGTAAATATTTGTGATTTTTAACATCTTAGTATTCAAATCAAAATTATTAATTTACCACACTTTTTTTATTCAGAACACTTTGAATAGTATTTACAGACAGCATTTTATTTTTTCAAGAAAAGTAATTTTTTTCCCTTAGTCTAATAATCTTTGTCTTTCAAATGTTGGTATCACTATTGCTACAAACGCCACGGCATCTTTTTCAGAAATTATAACAACTACAGAGAAAGATAAAATATTTCCAATTGCAAAAGCACATTGTAAATAATAAATTGGGCAGTTCATAACTGTTGTGCCTCAGGAGGGGCTGAAGGTAGGACCTTTGAAATAATTGTAATTATTTCCTTGCTACCTTTTGTCTCAAGACCTTTTTCAGCAATAGGTTAGTTCTTCCCATTTCCCACCCGCTCCCCATGTCCACCCTCTCCAATACAAATTAGAAAGGCTGGCACAGAAAAGGCTAAAATGTAAGTGCTGTTCATTCCCCATTTCTCTCAACTCACCTCATTCAGCAAAAGCAATAGACGCAGCAGAGAGCAGGAAAGGGACAACAGAGAAAATGACTCAGAAGAATGCACTGAAGATCATTTACCCTGGGAGTCCAGGCATTCTGGTCTTCAGCAACCATGGAAGTCAGTGCTGAATATTCCACTAAGATTGTACTGTTTGAGTAAATAATTTTGTATACTTTTTATTTTAGCTGATAGAAAATGATGCAGTATTCTGTTACCTACACCGACAAGTGATCTATTGCTATACTTTTTATTCCTCAAAACTGTTTTAGGTAATACACTGTACTGAATTTCTAACTCTATGTGCAATTCTATGTCTAAACAGTAGTGCTAGAGACCCTTAATTGTTAATGATAAAGTAGACCATTTTTTCTTAATACATGCTTTCCTAGGAATATTTTTACAGCTACTTTATGACAATGTTTGAAGGCTGATCTCAAAGTCCTGAAATTTGTTTTTCATAGCAGATGTTTTACTTATGTCTTGTCCCCCATCCAAGATTACACACAATGGCTTTAAGCTGAAAGAGGGCAGGTTTAGATTAGATATTAGGAAGAAATTCTTGACTGTGAGGGTGGTCAGACACTGGAACAGGTTGCCCAGAGAAGTTGTGGATGCCCCCTCCCTGGAAGTGTTTAAGGCTGGATGAGGCTTTGAGCAACCTGGTCTAGTAGAAGGTGTCCCTGCTTATGGAAGGGGGGTTGGAACTAGACGATCTTTAAGGCCCCTTCCAACCCAAACCATTCTATGATTCTATGATTAAATGAGGAATACTTCTCTATCAATATTTTGTTTCACTACCATGCAGTTTAGCATATTTTATACCAAAGCATTTCAGATGGCCTCTAGGTTGCTAGCTAACTGAATACGAGTAACCAGCTTTAGAAAATCAAGACCATTCCGACCTATTTCCCAGTCATTTTTTAAAAGACCAACGAGGCTGCATTTTTCAAAAGTTCTCAGCAAGTCTCCTCCCATTGTATTGCAGAAAGGCTAATGATTTGCATAGAAATAGTTAGCTGAGGGGCAAATATTTTAAATCTAAGTACTGTTAATGCACTGGACAAGCTGCCCTGCCTAGAATCATTCTGTTCTCACAGATATTGCAGAGGCATTTTTTCTGCCTTAACTGCAATTAAATAATAATCTGATACTTATGCAATAAAAAACATAAAGTTATTACAAAACAGAATTCAAGAACTGAACTACTACTTTCATAGGAAGTTTCAAATATTAACAAGAGGAAAACAGTTCCAAAGTGCAAAATAATGTGAGCTGTTTTCCCTCGGAAGTTATTTTTGATACATACAGAAGATTTGTGCATTTGTGATTTGTCTTCCTACCTAGGTAGGCATGAATGGAATATATTTGGCCTGAACCTCAGCCTCTCAATAAATCACCTACTCCTAAGTTGAAGTATTAAAACTCACAATTGACTGTTTTAACAGTAGAGATAATATCCTCGAGCTTCCAGTAGTATTGTGGAGTTACCAAAGTTACCAAAGTCACTTCTGCAGTGTTTAAGAAGCTCCTTCTTTTTTTAATACTACTTGTGTGACTACTAGCACAGTTGGCACTTTAGAAAAGACATGTTTAAGTAATGCTGCTTAGTGCCAGCTATTAAAAAGGGTAATCCTAAATATAATTGCTAGATTAACGCAGCGCCTCTTTCACTACATTCCATTATATCTCCTAGTTTATGTTCAATTTCCCTGTACCTGTTCAACCACACTGCTTCTCATTCTGTAAGATCATATGCAGGGACTTCATCCAACTTCCTTAACTCACAGCATGATCTCTCTTCTTTTGTCTACTCTGAGCTCAGGCTATTCTGAGTCTGGAAAAAATTCTAGTGTAGATAAATGGTGCACAGTCAAAAAAACCCAAAGAAAGGAGTAAGAATGTCCCCAAGAGCCCCATTATCATCATTATCATTCCTTACACCTCTGCCTTCTAAGTCTTTCTTTTCCCTTCCCTCTTACATCAGGGGAAAGCAATGGACCTTTGATCACACTCTTTTTCAGTCCAGCCTCCTGTGTACCAGACGTTAAAGTCAAGTTGCTCCCAGAAATGGAAATGCACAGAAAACCATATCCTGCTTTTAGAGTCACAACTCCCTCTTCAGCACTACAGCAGAATATCTGCCTGCTACCTCTTGCACATATCACAGAATCACAGAATGGTAGGAGTT
>NW_010321854.1:0-326 GCF_000700745.2 Antrostomus carolinensis
TGCCCTTTCTCCCTCCCTTCTTCTACCTCTCCATCCCTCTTTCCCCTGGGACAAATCCCACAGCCCAGGGGCACATAGCCAGGCCCTGTCAGGACCCACTGGAGCCTTGCTCTCCCCCTCTGCCCTTTCCCCACCATGGGCACCCCGTGCAGCCGCTCCCAGGTTTCGGGACGTGTCTCCCACGGAGGGAGCCCAGCAGGACAGCTCAGTACCCGAGTGCCCTGAGCCTGCTCGGGATAATTCCTCTGGGCTGTGCCCGTCTTGTGCGGGCTGTGCCCGCAGTGCCAAGCAGCAGAGAGGGCAGCTCAAGCCTCAGCAGGGCTCAG
>NW_010321855.1:0-9785 GCF_000700745.2 Antrostomus carolinensis
CCTGGGTTTATTCCTGGCCTGCTCCTCCCTCTGTCTTCCATGACAGTTTCCCATCCCTTCAGTTTCCACAAGGCTTCTCTTTCCCAGTGGTTTTCTTTTTCTGTGCTGTCAGTGAGGTGTCCAAACACACGTATTTTTGAGGCTGGGCAGTGCTAGCATCTCTCGTGGGGTTGGTTCTGCAGGGCTTTGTCAGTCCTAGTTGATTTGCCCCTGTTCTGGATGTGACCGTCTTTCCCAAGTCTGGGTGAGTGATCCTCTGGTGATTTGCAAACTTTGTTACCTGCAGCTGTAGGTAGATGAGGAAATATTAAAAAATAAATAAATAAATTGTGAAAGAAGTGCAGACAGATTTCTGTGCAGTGTAGTAAAGGGAGCAGGGATCCTCCACAGGCATTTTTCATTGCAGTGCTCTCTGCCTCGGCGTTTTCCTGCAGCATCCTCAGTGTGGGAGAGCCGCTGTCTCGCTTTAGCCTGAAGTGGCCCCTGTGGCCAAGGTGGTGATAGACCAGGGCTCAAACGTGACCACCTGCCCCATCACCCTGTGGCCGGTGGCTGCTGGTCAGGGACCCGGCATGAGCCACATGGCAGCACTCGCCCTACCTCAGCCTGCTGGCAATGTTTTGGCTAACGCAGCTGGGACGCTGCTGGCCACCTCTGCTACAGGGGCACAGTACTGGTCCTGCGGTGCAGCTGCGGGGACCCTCACTGCCCATGGCTGCTGTGTCCATGGCCGGGCGGCTTCCAGGTTCTGAGCTGGAGGTGCTGGGGGGATGGAGCAGGGGACCTTTCCAATCTGCACAGATGTGTTTTGGAGGAGGGAAATTAATTAAAGTGACTTGATAGGTTTCTTGGTTGGCTGTAATATGAACTGTATCCTCAGAGTAAGAGGATTGTGATCTGCTGGTGGGCTGTGCTTGGAATCACCGTTCATTTCCCCTTGCTGTTGAAGCTCTAAATGATCTCTCTGGCTGTAATGAGATTGATGTGCACAAGGGTTTGATAGAGCTCATCACAAAGAACACCTTTTCGTACCAGAGCAAATGACATGACAATGAGTGTTAGATTTTGGGGCTGACCTCAGCTCCTGGTGGGTGCTGGTGAGAGCCGGCTGCTTGTGGAGCCGTGGCTGGCACGAAGGGGAGCAGGGGCAGAGCTGACCTTGGCCATGTGGCCCCTCTGCCTGCCCCAGGGGTGCGTTTGTGTCCCCAGAGGGTCATGGGGGGATTGCAGTGGGGGGTTTACCTAGTTGAGGAATGAGAAAGCTTCCCCCCAGTTTCAAATTAAACTTTTACACTTTCCTAGCAGCTAATTATAATTTCCCTGGTATTCCCAGGCTGCCTGCACTGTGTACTTAGTGATGTTTTCTGTGGTATTTTTCTCAAGAAGATAATGGAAAATGCCACTTCTACCTCAGGTTAGCTTCGTGCTTGTGGGAAGATGATTAATTCCAAGCTGTAGCCACAACTAAAAACTATATTGCTCCTTAGCCTTCCGCTTTATTGCTCAAATAAAAAATGGCAGCGTGCAGACTTTCTTCCAGGGAGACTTTCAGCAGGGGAGTGTGGTGCCGAGGTGAGTTGGACCTGCAGCTCGGCTGGGTTCCAGTGGTGGCTGGGGGCTGTGGGAATGTGGCTGGTGCCCCGATGGAGCAGGCACAGTCGCTGTAGTTTTTTTAATCGGTCCTTTTATTTGGAATTATTGCCTTGGCTGTGCCTGACTTGGTTTTGTAGCCGCCTTCTTGGCTTCGTGTCGCAGTTCCCCAGGGTGGCTGGTGGACAGGGGCTGGTTCCTGCAGACAAGCCTGTCTGTGGTGCTTTGCACGTGAGGACCCAGCCAGCCCTCCTCTCTACTGGGGGAAATCTGCTTCCTGGGTGCTTGTTTTATAATTCTGGTCATTTCCTTGTACTTTGCAAAGTAGGGGCAAGATCAATAGAGTCACTTTGTAAATTGGTGATGGGAAACATAATTAACAGTGTTATGGATTTAGCTAATAGTGTTGGTTAGGAATCCTAAATAACCTAATTTGTGACGTGGCTTTTGACTGGGGATTTGGCTGACTTGATCGGGTGAAGGTGGCATGTGAGGTGCTTGTCACTTGTTCATAGGTGGGAATATGGATCACCCTGAAAAAAGCAAACGTGTGTGCAGTGTGTGTGAGATGCTGCTAGTGCAGGAGGCTTCGGGACATGAGTCATCTTCAGAGCCTTTGGGCAGCGAGTTTAAAACCTGCATGGAAGTGTGCAGAACGCCTGGTTACTTGTATTGGCCAAGTTGTGGACAATTTGAGCTGATTATGATCCTTGGCAGCAAGTGGGCATTTCCAGGAGGCCTTTCCTCTGTCTGAGGTCTGGGGGTGCTGGTGACCCGGAGGGTCCCAGGAGGGTGAATGAGGAGCAGTCACAGCAAGGAGCCCTGCGGACCTTTCCTGGTGTGTGCAGTGAGGAGGGAGAGGCCAGAGCTGGGTGCTGCTCTGGGTGGGCTTGGTGGGCACGTGAGCCCGGGGGATGTCCCTACCGATGGCTGGGAGAGCAGGCGCTGGTCTGGAGCTGCCCGAGCCCAGCTGGGCTCCCACCAGCACCAAGGGGCGGGGCAGGATGGGGCCAGGGCTGGTCACGCTTCATGACCGGAGCTCTCCCTCCTGCTCCTGAGCTGGCCCCATGGCCACCTCCTGTCGTGCCCCCGAGTCGTGCTGGTGCTGCAGCGTGGGCAGCGCGGCGGTGGGGCTCTGCCCATCTCACCCATTCTTTGGAGGCACGGCAGGGGATGGCCCTGGCTGCTTCCATGCTGCTGCCTGCTGGGCCTGGATGTGACATTTGGCTGGTGCTGGGAGGCCACCAGGACTGTGGAGCTCTTTCTCTGCAGCTCGTTCTCCTGGGGCACAAATTCCATCTCTTAAAAAGCCCTTAATAAACTAACAATGGCTTGAAAGGAGGCAGTGAACAGAGTGACATCCCGGGGAGGCAGTGAAGGGCTGGAGGAGGAGAACCTGTGAGGAGTGCAGGCACAGAGCTGCTTGCAGAAGGGTGCTGGCTTCACCCTCTCTGGCCGAGAGCCCCAGTGCCACCATCCTCCTGTGCCTCTGCTCGTTTGGAATTGATGGCAGTTAGCAGGGCGCTTGGTGCCAGCGGTTTGTAATCCCAGCGTAGATTGGGAAGCAGAACCTGAGCCTCTGATTTATTTGCACGCTGCAGAGCAAAGGGAGGGAATGTACTTGAGCGCTTCTTCCGAGTGAGGCGGGATGGGGACTCTGGGGAATAAATAATGTGATGACACCAGGACTTACACGCTTGTTCAGCTGCATTGATTTAATTCAAAGGGTCTTGCAGTTGTATTGATTGGAGTCTCTCTGCTACCTGCAGAGCTGGGGGAGCGGGAGGGCTGGTCCCAAACATGTCAGAGTGTGGATGATATTTTACCAAAGCCTCCTGGTGCTTTGCACACAGCTGCTCGGCAGCTCTGGGGTGTTTGCTCAGGTGCCTGTGCAAGGGAAGAGTATCCCCAAAGGCTTGCTTACTTGGTCGTTGCTAGCTGCCCGTTATGGATGGGAGGGCAAGAACCTCTGTATCAGTTTATATACTTTAATTACTCCACTGTAAATGAGCCAATGCACAGGCTAACAAAACTAACAACAGTAAAAAAAAAAAAAAACCCACCCCAAAACCCAAACACCCCCATCCCAGAGCAGCCTGTGTTTTCCAGAGGCTTGCTCCCCCAGGAGCCAGAGCTCCTTGCCCCTGTAATAAGGAAAGAAGCGGTCTTCAGGGTCACCTCCCCTCCCTGGCTGTGCCAGGCCTTGTTTGCCCCAGACCCTCCTGGCTAACCTCCTCATTCTTAACCGGGGGCTCTGCTCTTGTCTCTCAAGGGCTAAACTTGTTAAAATGAATCACATTTGGCATATCTCCCTGTGGTGCCTCTCCAGATAAAAGTGGTCCCAGCTCGAATGCTCTATTTTTGTTTTGTTTCTGTATGTGGCAATTTTCTCTATACAAAACCCTCTTTTGTCAGTTTGTAGAAGAGATTATGGGGAGACAAGAGCCCGCCTTTTTTATATCCATCTTGCGCTTTCTCATGGCTCCACGAATGGCATTGTTCATGGCCAAGGAACAATGGCATTTTTCTGTTCCCATATCTGATGTGATTAAAGGAGCTGCGGAGCAGAAGTTACACTGAAGATTATAATGAACAGAGAAGGCCTTACCGCTGGACGTGAGGTGGGAGGGAAGACTTTGGCCTTGGACTTGCTTCCTGTAAAACAAATCCCCTTTTTTCTAATCTGCAAGAATGTCTGAAATTATGCCCTTGATGAGGACTGTTAAGTGGACAAGGCACGTCCTCCCTGTGCTCTCCTGGCCCCGGTGTGAGAGCAGCCACCCCTGTTCCCCGGGGTGCTGTGTGGCTGTGGATAGGAAGGTGCATTTTGATCAAAAAGCACAAGGAAAAAGCTTGCCAGCAAGCTGTTAGGTGAGGGGCTGTAACCCTTTTAGGAAGACCAGAGAGGAACCTGCATATAAAGGCTTTTAGCTGAAAGGGACCCAAGACATCTGTAGAGGAGCAGGAGGTGAGAAAGCTGGTTCTTTGTGGCTGGGCCCAGGCCTGGCTCATTTCCTTCAAGTCCTTAACAGCAAGGAGGGTCCTGCTGGGGGTCTCTTGAAGAGGCTTGGAAACTGCAGAGGGGTTTGTAAAGCTGCCTTTGCCCTCTCTGGGCAGGAAGGCTGATGGAGGAGCCAGAGTACTGGAGAGGGAGGATTCATTTCTCACCTCCCTAGGATTTGGGCATAGCCTCCCTTGTCTGCTGGGGATGCTCAGCCTTCACATCCTTTCCCTCTCTTTTCCTGCAGCTTGCATTGTCATGTACTTTGTTATTGATATGTAAAATGGCCCCTTTGTAGACTTCCCGGTGCTTGTGCATGTCAAGGGGATGAGGCTGTGGCTGGGTAGGGCCCTGCAAGCAAATGCTTTCAGTGCAGGTGCTGTGCAGCAGTGGTCACAGCCAGGGACCACCCTCTGGGCTACCCCAGGTGCTGAGCACAGGCATGGTGAGTTCCTGGGCAACCAGGGGATGAGGCATCCTGGGCTGATAACTTTGTGTGGCCAAGCCCTTGCAAGGGCCAGTGAGACCCCATGGAAGGTGGACTGGCAAAGCTGAAGCTAACTGCCAGCCTAAGGTGGGCTCTTGGCAGCAAATCTCTAGGAGCCACGGGTGTACCTGGTGGAGGGGTGGGAGCTTGCCAGCTCTGGAGGATGCTTTCCACCCAGGTTGGTTTCAGAAGGCCCTGCCTTTCCTTACCAGGTGTGCATCTTCCTAATGTTCTCCTAAATCTTACTGTCCGTGCACAGAGCTTTAGGGTGCTGTTGGTAACTTGGACAGATAGACACAATTTGCAAAATACCTGGCCAGGAGCTGATCTCAGCGTCTGTCCTCCACTGGCCCTGGATTTTCACTCCAAAAGCTGGGGATTAAGCAGCAGCCCAGGGAAGGACCAGTGTGTCTGGACAAGGAGCTCAGATCTGCTGTTGTGAATGCCTGGGGCTCAGGGGGGGCTGTTCCCGGCCCAGAGGTGCAGCAGGGGATGGGGAGTGGGGCTTTGTGAGAGCTACTGGGTGCTTGTACCAAAGGTGGGCGAGTGCTGACTTAGTGTGAAGAGCAGTGACAGGCCTGTTGGTGTGGGGAAGGAGATACATAGGAGCACCTGGGTCTGCAGGCATCAGATTTGCAAAACAGAGACAGTCTGTCTTATACTTTCATTTCACCAACCAGATTGTGGAAGAAGGGCGTCTAAGGTCTTTTGGTGACTGGCATCCTTGTGTGGAATTAGTCATCCTGGAGCTGGCGTCAGAAGGAGAAGGACATGCTTTGTATTGCAGTTGTGTTCTCCACTGCACTTGCTGTTTGCTGTACACATTTGCTTTTCCTCTTGATAACTTCTGTGGACTCTTGCACCAAAGGCAGTATTTACCAAGGCATATTTGATCTACTGTGCGGTGCTGAGGTGCACAGCTGGAATACTAAGTTGTCTCCATCACATGGCATGGGTGGATCTTGCAGGAGACCCTGCTTCACAGCAGCGTGAGCACTGCTTCTGCAGACCCTGCTGGTGGAGGCCAAAGGACTGTTCAGTCCTGTTCCCAAACACGTTTGGGTGTGACCATTGTCCTGCCACTGTGGGAGGCCTGCGGGTTGCTTGCTGAGTGACTGAGGTTCCCATCTGCTGTCCATCGTCTCCCCAGGAGACGGGGCTGGTGAGTGCACAGAAATGGGGTGTCTGGCAGCGATCTGCTCGACGTGCCGCTGCCGTCCGTGCCCACACCGCTGCTTGTGCTCTGCCCAGCGTCACTGTGGGTCTTGGGAACTGCTTGTAATCACAGTTTCCATTCTGGGGATTTGGGTGCTCAGGTTGGCTGGATCTGGTTCTTGTTTATCAGTGTGACGCTCTGGAAGTTGCTCTCACTCAGTGTTTTTCTTTGGGTTGATGGAGGCAACTTCAATGACTGTGTATGTATAAACTGGAGAAGAAGGTTTATAAAAAATCAAGTTCCTGGTGACAGCTGCTGTTACCATGCTCAGTGTTGCATGGACAGAACAGAAGGGATTTCTGTCCTGAGGTCTGTATGCTTTTACTGGGCAAAGAGAAAGAGGTGCTGGGTGGGGTGGGGCAGCAGCAGAGGAGACACTGTGGTGATGGGACACCCTACAGCTGTGCTCACCTCTACAATTTCCTCAAATGCATAATTAATGGCATCGAATATGGCAGTGAGGAAATATGTTCATGCTCTCCCCTGGAAAGAGGAGGAAAAAAAACCAACCCTATTTAAAAAATATCAGAAGCTCTTTCCACAGTACCTGTGGTCCTGCAGTGGCACAGGAGGGGTTAATCCTGGCTGCAGGGGCAGAGGGCTGATGTTGGCCAAGCAGCACAGCCTGTTAAACTGGAAGTTGTACAAGAAGAGAGAAAAGCTTCTCTACCTACAAGGTGAGGCCGGAATCAATGAATCAAAGACATAGGTATTTCATAAAGCATGTGGCAGGAGGCAGCCCTTGGATTACTAGAAATAATGTGATATATTAGCCCTTGATTTGGCAGAGTCTGCCTTATACTAAAGAGGAGGAGAGTGTAAATTGTGATGATTTGTGTAGAGTTTCTGACATTATCTTGGCAAAAAAGGGCCATCTGTACAGATAAATGCACTTGATCGCAATCGTGCATGTGAATTTTTATATGCGCCTTTTTCCATGACTGCGGAGGTCTCGGGTGGACGCTGGGAGATCTGTGCAATGTGGGACTCTGGAGCAGATGGAACTTGCAGTCTTGGGGGGAAGGCCTCTGCCTGATTTTACTTTTCTTGTGGGGCCAGGGCCCTGGCTGTGGGGCCTTTCTCCATGGAGGATGGAGCGGGAAGGACCAGCCACAGGTCCCCATGGCACTCGGCCGGTCCTGGGCAGTCCCTGTGACACTGGCACAGCGTGTGGCTGTGGGCAGATGGCCCTCGGCCGGGGCTGGGCGGGTGGGCTCTGCATGGGACGCTTTGAACAGCTAATGTAACTTCTCTGACCATAATTCTTTCTCCTCCATTATTTCATTGGCTCTAAGTGTTCCTGCTTCATATAACCCTGCAAAATCAACAGTTGAATTTAATATGACTGAGTAATTCATATGGCACAGGTACTGACAGTGGTAATTCAGCCTCTAAATTATGATCATAAATTTCCATGGCATGGCACTGCTGAGGGGGGTGATGATTTTATTGGGCAGAGCAGAGTCACTCAACTAATTAAACAGGGAAAGAAACCTTCGGCTGCCTGGGGTGCAGCACAGCCTGCCCGGCGTACGTGTGGCCGGCTCGCAGCGTGCTCGGGCCGTCGTTGAGTTGCTGCACTTGCTCTGGTCCTCTGTAGAGGTGGTGGTGGTGGCACTGAGCACTGCCAGTGTCCAGGCAAGAGTGAGCAGCAAAGAGCTGGGGTTGAGAGAGCTGCTGGGGGTTGGGAGAACTGCTGGTGTCTGCTTGGGCAGAGGCAGAGCCGCCGAGGGTGGATGTGCCTCGCGCTGCGGCTGCGGTGATGCCCGGCTGTGGGGACCGTTAGCTCTGGAGCCAGTCTCCAGCACTCAGATTTACAGGACTGACTTGGTAAGGTAAGACATCAGAATTCCTGTGTCGAGGTGAGTCTCTTAGTGCTCCTCTGAGTCATAATAAGAGAAAGTCTTTAAACAGTTTATAGTTCAGAATTATTAGACTAAACCATACCTACTGCTTCCTGTTTCTGCGTGAGGAAAGAGCAGCTTTGGCCATTGTGTTCTCTGCTGAGGAGCTCATCTGTGGGTTTATGTTAATAAATACAGTGAGCACACCAGGCCGTGAGCGCTGGGCTGGGAAACATGACAGCTCTTGGTGCCTGGTCTGGGCAGTGGAAGGAGAGGGAACGTGTAGAAGTGGCCTGGGTGCTGCATGTCTGTGGGAGCCAGGTACCCAGCGGTCTCCTGAGATGGTGGCACTCAGGGCTTCTGGACACCCTGGTGCTCTTGAGAAGCTCAGAGCTGGTGCTGCTGTGGATGCAGCTGGCTAACCCTGCCATGGGCATTGCTGGGGTTTGAGCTCAGAGGTGTTCTCTGTGTGACTTGAAGTGTGAAATGAAGGGGGTGCCCTGGGTGCAGGCTTTGTGGGGTACCTGGGACCCGTGAGGCAACGGGGGCTCCCACCAGCCGTGGAAGTGCAGTGGGAAGCATGGGGGGTGCTCTCCACTGCTCAGCCCAGGCTGGTGGAGCCTGCGTTCACCAGACCAGGGCTGGCTTCTGCCTGGTTTGCAGGAGGAGCCCTGCTCGCTGGTGGTGGCATTGGTGCCATTGTGCTGGCTGGCATGCATGGGGGATGTCATGCCAGGGCCCCCTCCTTGGCTGAAAAGTACAGGTAGGCTGTAAGTTACTGAACCGTGGGAGAGGTTTATGAGCCAGACATGCAAGAACGGTCCAAAGTTAGAGAAAAATGTATTTATTACAACACTTTTCATGGGCAAGTTATCATTTTGTCAAACTTTATTAGAGAAAGTAATTAATGGGCTGTAAAAGGTGCTAGTGCGTAGCCAGTAAAAGAGCTAGTCCTGTGCAAATTGGTACTTCATAGATTTATGGTTCCTTCTTTCCCCATTTATTAATATGGAGAATGCACATGAAGTGTGTTATAGGTGTGGGCTGGTGAGCCCTTGTGTTCATGCCTGGGTGCTGTGCTCCTGGGACCTGGCCACAGCAGGGCTGCTGGGGTGCGATGGCCCCTTCCTCCCTCCCCACCAAGTTCTGGGGTCTCTGCGTGGTGGTGCTGAGGAGGAGCAGGATGAAATTCATGGTGCCCATGGCAGGTGGGCTGCAGCCCTGGCTGGCATGGCAGGTCCCGAGTGTCCTGTGGGCCTGGAGGGGAATGGGGTATGTGTCCTGGGGGAAGGGGGGAGATGTACTCTGTTATTGAGTGTGAGATGGAGACCTGTCCTTACCACACTGCTCGGGGTCCTTGGGTGGGAGTTGCTCTTGGGACAGAGTATTGTGCTGGTGCCTGGAAGTGGGAAGCAATCATGTGTGCTGGTCTTACCTCTAAGGATTTCTTTCAGGTGCTCCAAGGAATCTCCTGTGATACTTACCTGCTGATCAGATGAGGTGAAGGATCTGTGCCAGTTACTGAAAAGAATAAAACTAGTAACAGCCAAGAATGCTGGCTCTTGCACGGTGAATGCAAAAACCATGATTTTTAGTGTTTAGTGGCAGAAAATGTCAGGGATGCTCATGTAGATCTGAGCAAATGGT